>NW_010235417.1:46955-93958 GCF_000690775.1 Eurypyga helias
CTAAAACACACTAAGGATGGCTCATTTAAGGCTCATCCAGGTATTTCTGTAACTTATGACAGTGCCATTATGGCTGTGGTTTTAAACATACACTAAAAACTTGTCTCCAGGGACCTGGGAATGCAACTTTCACGTTCTCCAAGCACTGCAATTTTTATTTTAAATAGCTATGTGAGTCCCACAAACATGGTCATAAGTCACAAAGCTCAAAGCCTTCCTAGCTTTTTGAAAGCATATATTTCATTTTAAATAGCATGCAAGGACATACTGTAAAAACAAAGCAAAAACAACCCCACCCTCTCCATCCCCCAGATCTGGCAATAGTGTGCAACTCCTTGCAAAAACCAGCAATAGAAGGGGACTGTAGAGTATCAGTGTTGTTCTGGTTGGGCTTACACTATACTTAGGTAAATGCTTAATACATCCTACACTCAACAAGATCTGCAGATGTCACTTACATGAGGTCAGGTCTGAAGCGATGGATAATTGCACACAGTGCAAGGCCACTTTTCCAGGAGGTAGTCAGGTCTGTGACATTAACATTACGGTACCCTTCTGTCTGTTTCTGACACCAGGTCAACAGTTTGTTAGGTCGAATATCTGACTCTGCAGTTACAGTGGAGAGCAAACATTTTGATCAGATTTTTTATGTTCAGAAGGCTCTGAATATTAAGTCACAGCAAACATGAGATGTCACATACCATGTCTTGAGAGATTCACCGATCTTCTAATGGAGCTTACTCTTTCAAGAGGACATTGTTGTAACTCATTGGTAACATATAAATGTCTCACCTACAAGTAAAAGCAATTCGCAACAGAATGTTAGAATTTCTTGGAGAGAGAAAAAATACTTTTCTTTCTTTCTATGTTAACTTTATCATCAGGTGGTTCTAAATTAAGGAGTCTCCTGAAGATTTTCTTTACACACTACTTGCAGTCCTATTTCTCCTGGACCGAAACTGAATAGTGATTTCACAAGCGACTGTTTTAAGTACTGACCTGGTGAGGTCGAACACAGCTTGAGTTCAAGTTCGGGTATCTTGTTCCCGGGTCAATGGTATACTGGTCAAAGTTCTTGTTAATATTTTCAGGGGTAGTCTGAGGCAAGAGTCGATAAATGCTCTCTCTTACAAAGAAAAAAGATGCAAGAAAAATATTTATTATATAAGCAGTATTTTATTTTTTGCACTACCTGCACCCTATTTTGATTCTGGCAGGACAAGTGTTACACACTAAATGCATAAGCATCCATCCCAATTCTTATCCCTGCTCAGTAGGAGGAGGACAGAGAAAGGACAACAAAAAGATAAGACTCTTAGAAGTTAGGTCCATATTTTCCTAAGGCAGGAAGCAAGCAAGAAAAAGTAGAATTAAAAAAAAAGGAGGTTACATCATTCAGTCATCTGGTTTTGCTTTAATGTCCACCCAAGGAGTAACTTCTTTACCACATAAATCCTGTCATTCTGCAATTCCTATAACCACCACAGCCTTTTTTATTATGCTGTTCAATTTTCCATTTGGGTCTAAGCCATGTTTGAGTCATCCCACAGGCTTCTATCTTAAAACTTCTCAAAGCACTATACTTAGTAATGCTTCTGCTTGCATTACCACAACATAACTATTTCTGTTATGTATCTGCCCTGAAACAGCCTGGGCAGCTGTACTGGAGCAGGCCAGTTGCCATTAGGACCAAAGTCAGCAACTTCACCCATCAGACCATGGTGACACCAGGATTACTGGAGTACTTAACAACAGATCTTTTTGCTCTGGTCAAAAAGACATTACACAGAGAAGCTTAAGATGCAGCTTTACAGCAATTCTCCTTTGCCACACATTTATCAGTCTAAATAAGGAGGGCATGAGGGCTACTATGCTAAAATGCAGCATTAAAATCACAGATACCAACTCTGAAAACTGTTAAAGCGTTAATTTAAACTTGTTTCAGGAATTTTTTTAATTAGAAAACCAAAAACGAACAGGTGCTGAGGTGATTGGAGGTTTAGTCTTTTGACACAAGGTATCAGGGTGGTGAGGCCGTGGCAGAGGTTGCCCAGAGAAGCTGTGGATGCCCCATCCCTGGAAGTGTTCAAGGCCAGGCTGGACGAGGCTTTGAGCAACCTGCTCTAGTGGAAGATGTCCCTACCCATGGCAGGGGGTTGGAACTGGATGGTCTTTAAGGTCCCTTCCAACCCAAACCATTCTGCGATTCTATGATCTTTGGTTTATTTCCTCAAGGATCACACTTAATTCTGGTCATTAGTGACTTAAATTAGTGTTTTAAGCCCATGTCATGAACACTGCTGGATCTGTTAGTGTGCAGAACCTTACAGAGAAACAGCCTACTGCAAAATGTTCAGTAACCTGAAGGAGTGGATAATTACAACCCAATGTCATTGCAGTGAAGAAGAGTATTTCTATATTCTACCAATACTGCAGCTCTTTAAAGCGATCAAAATGATGGAAAAGACAGAAGCACCACTTACCGTTCAGCAAGGATTTCTAATGGGGGTTTTCCTTGAGCCCAGCTCCGCACCATCCATGCAGTATCAAAAGCAGCTAAGAAGCCTCTTGCACAGCCAGTACCCATTGGCCAGAAGGGCTGTAAGAAGCATTTACTTTTTATTTCCTTGTACTTCTTAAGGTCTTATTACAAAAATAACATGCAATGTGAAATTGGAGTCTAGGGTTTCATATTGTCTTAGAAAAGTAGCCCAGAAAGAGTTAAAATACAGCAGAGCACATTCTTGCAGTTTTTAGACAATTCTCTCCTCCATGTCTTAGGTAATGAAAAAGACTGCTTTCACTTTTTCTTTTTTTTAACCTCTGTATTTAAAAACAAATTTCTTAAAAGGTAAAGGCTGAGAGAAAAAAAAAAAAGATAAGACTTAATACCCAAGAATTAGTCAAGGGAAAAAAGATGCCTTTCTTCTCATCTCCTTATTTTGCTTTGGACTGAAGTTTTCAAACACTTCAGGCTGTCAGCATGAGTTTAAGAAAAAAAAAATCAGTTGCAACATACACTTTTTACTTCAGAAAAAGAGAACATACTGAGGCAAACAGACAGCAATGCAAATTTGGACCAAAGTTTTCTCTGTGATGGAAGTCAGGAAAATTATGCCATGCACCCAAGCTGAGGACACACAGTTCTCAGACAGAAATATAACTTGCATAAAGCAAAACAGGATCTCAGCCAGAGACTGTCAGCCAAGCATTAGTTATGACACAAACTATGGCATTAAAAAAAACCCCACTATTTCAAAGAAGGTACCATTGTTTCAGGACACGTAAGAGGACGGATTGTTTTGGAGGGTAGACTGGATGGCTGGATTAGGGAGGTGGAGGGGGTGGGGAAGGCATTCCAAGATATACCTCAAGCAAACTATCTCCCACAAGCGCCACCAGGAGCTGATGTCTGTGCCTCTCTCTCACTAGTGCAGCATTTTCAGATGCATACATGGAAGTAAAATCAAACATTGTTACATCTGGTTGCCCATAGTGATTAATTGCAAAATCCAAGGAAGGCAGCTGGTAGTTGGTTGCAAAGTCAGCAGCTTCTCTGGCATAGGAGAGCAAATTGCTCTGGTTCACATTTTCCCCACAGAGGAGTAACTCAGTATCAACATAGTCCTGCAGGAAGAGAAGCATGTAGGATTAGGTACTCCAAATATCCTCTCTGGATTGGAACATTGCAGTCTCATAGCATGAGCATCAACTATGCAACTCACAGCATAAATAACCAAGTGAGATTTGCCATCTCCTCCAAAACATTAATACACAAACATAGGTTACTGTACTACCCCAAATGGGAACTCTTTATGCCAACACCGAATAAGCAGCTTTAAATGCACTAGAATATTACAGTGCCTCCCAGATCCTTGATTATGTGTTATTTTCATAACATTATTTCCCTCCCATCAAAAGATGTAATCATCACCACTGCAATGCTTTTTTGTATATCTAAGGCCATAGGAGAGCAGAAATACAGATGTACTGATGATGTAACACGCAGGACTCGGCCTCAAGGTTTGACTGAACAGCTCAGGAACAACACATTCAAACGGGGACTGTGGCAGCTTTTCTGTTGTTCTCTTTTGGGCTGGGTTTTATTTTTGGCCAGTGTGGTGAAGGACCCTGCCTTTACAGGTCACTGCTTAAAGCCGGTGATTATTAATAAGGCAGTTTCTATTTAGAGCTTAATCGTGGATGAGACCCCTAATCGCAGGGATGATACCACAGAGCCCCTATTAGCCCAGTTGTTTTAGACAGACTGGGTTGGGTTTTTTTTCCACTCAGAGCAGGTCAGGAAAACAACTTGGACAGGCCACAGCTGCCGCTCCTCTTCTCCAAACTCCCCACAGAACTCCCGGGACTGACTCACCTACAAACAGCAGCCCCCAGCCCCACGGCCCACCTCCTTCCACCTTCTACTGCTGGGGGCTGCTGCCCTTCCCCCTTCCTGCCTCAGACAAGGCCAGCTCCTCTGCCCTGGGAGACCCTGTCCTCCAAACAGGCAGGAATTCGAGGCACTGAGCTAAACGGTCCCATCAGAAAGCCAAGAAACCTCCTGATCGCTCCCTACAAGTACTTCCTTCGGGAAATTATACTCGACAGTTTTGGCACTGTCTCATTTTGCAAGAAAAATTGACCTCTCTTGCGTTTCCAGGAAGAGAAATTTAAGTGGTGCCAAAACACTTTCTAGGAACAAAAGAAAATAAACCCCTACATCTTACAGAATAAAAGAATAAGAAGAAAAAAAAAAAAAAAGAAAAGAAAAGAAGGCCTCAAAGTCCCAAGTACCTTTGAAAGTTCAGGACATCGTGTTTATAGCCTCCTTCTATCACTTCACCCACTTTAGAGAATTTGCCATTTAGCTTGGGGTGGGTTTTAATACTTCTTTATTTCCCTGATAAAACTGGACATAGATGTGCCAAGTTCACCGTTAAATAAGTGAGGTTTTTATTTTCTGGTGTGATGACCACATCACGTATTTCCAAGGCGCGTCAAGATCTCATTTCAGCCAGTTTCAGAACTGACAAATTTAGCAAGTATTGTTTTCAGTTCTCTACAGAAACTTTGTGCTGACAGGAGGGGAAAAATATGAAAGTCAGAGGATCATCTAAGTGATCTGAGCTTTAATGAAGTGATCTAGTAAGTTTATAAACACACTCTGTAACATGCAACAATGTTTATGCAGATGTTCACACCTATTCTGTGCCAAGTAAATCAAATAGGGTTTTAGCCAGCATTTTTACATACATTAATAATGACTCCTTTGTCCAGAAGACTCTGCTTTTTCGCTGTCATCACAAAATAATGAGTGTTATCTTTATAGTAAACAATATTCTCCAGGTCAATTCCTGAAAAGAGAGAATACATTTGTTATGGAGTACAGTGCATTCTCTGTGTCCTTGACTAACACCATGTGATTGATCCTCACAGATACGTTTCCTTCTTGGGACACATTCACTGTCCCAGCTGGGATGAAGCATTAGTGGACAAGATGCTCTAAAACAAAACAAATCAAGTGAGGAGATCAGCCTTATTCTGCAAGAGTTAGTCTCACCCTAATTTAAAGTTATTTAGCATTCCTCTAAAGAACAGCCAGTTAACTACAACCATCTTCTGAGGTAGAAAAGGGGAAGCAAGCGAACAGCGTGCTTTTTGGCTTCTATTATAATCATAATTAAAAAAAAAAAAAAAATCAGCTGTAAATCAAGAATGGAATTGCTTGTCCTGACAGTGGATGCAACTATTCTCAAATTGCTTTTCATAAAGTAGTATTTCACAGTTTACATTTTAAGTATTTATGGCAAATCCCCATCTAGTTCTTTTCTGTTTATCAGATCTACACATCCAAAAGCAAGAATAAACTCCTCCCGGAAGGGCAGAGCCTTTTTCACAGGGCTTAAGCTGTTCAGTATGTGAACAGATACAAACAAAACAAACCATGTCTTAAGGGAAATCTCTGGGCACTGAAAATGCTCTTCTAAATTTGTCCAACATAGCAGACATTTTTACAGTTGAGAAATTTAAACATTAAAACAAGCTATGATGTGGCAACGCCCAAGCTAAAAAAAAAAATCCCACTGTTCCATAAATGGAGACCTCCGTCTGCAAGATTCTGACATCAACAGCATTTTATCACTCGTTTGTTTGTTTTAAGTACATTTAAATTTATGTTAACAGAAATAGGAATGTGGCCTGGCACAGAGATGCTCTGCTGCCTTTTGTATTTGGTTGTGGAAAAAAATGAGGATGTACCCACCCGTTTCCTCTTTAAGGTCCTGGAAGAACTTCTGATTGAAGATAAATGCAACACCACTAATTTCTTCTACCTTGGCTTCTGCAGTTGTATTTCTGTTTATAAAATTGGCAGTGATAGCTATAGCCAGTTTTCCACGAAACTCCTTCCTCCTGAAACCTGGTAACCAAAGAAAAGAATTAAAAACACTGGAAATACGACATTGGACTTCGAGGGTCAGCTCAAGGCTCTGTCCTATGTATAGTCCTGCACTTCATCAAACAACACACCATCATCAGATTCCATCATTCCTCCAAATTTCCCTTAAATGCAAAGAGTCTTTTCTCCCCACTTCCAGCTGCAAAACTGCAGCTGTACTACATTCAAGATAAAGTCTCATTAAAACAAAACAAAAAACCAAGCCACAATGGAGTTAAGGACAAATGATGACTACAGAAAAACAGACTGGATATAGACCAGATCAAATTTTATACTGGGAAACATATTTAACATGCAAAACAGAAAATAAGATTTTGGTTATATAGGTGGTAAACTGCTTATGAAAAAAACATGCAAGAGATCAGCAGTCAAAAGGAGCACAGAAAGATCTGGAAAACAGAAACCTCTGTAGTAGTGCTTAGGTGCACACACTGCCAGCTAATGAGCTTTTTCAAAGATATTAGGGGTTTAAAAATGGCTTAACTGTTAAATTTCCAAGGTGAGACTGACTGCAAAGTTACTCGCTCTCTTGCTCCATCCTAGCTTTCTCTTTCCACAAAAAAAGCCCACTAAGCCACAACCTTGGAATCACACGCCTTTCCCTCTGTGCATTCCCCTTATCTGTAAGTAAATTCTGAAGTAGGGCAGAGGGTCCTTAGAGTATTCTTAGCCAATTGCAGATGACTTTACAGAGAATACACGTATGTTCTAAGAAGTACTAACTCAGCTATAAATTTTTGTCTCTTTGCATTTTGATATGCTCTCATTATTTCACTGGTGTAGATTTAATCTGACAATACCAGTTTTTGTATGTGAACAATCTTCAGGCCACCAAATATTCCCTTAGACCCTGGCACTGTGATAAGCATTAACTTCGCAAAAGAGTCTGCAGCTGAGGTAAGAACAATTTCATTTTGCTGATACCTGGCTATTTAAAATAGTCTATTATGGGGGATAGCTGGACAATAGTGTGGGGAAATTTCTGACAGAGCATTTTAAGGAATTAACTCCAAACACATTGGGGTTGGCAGATGTAAGAATAAGCAGACAAACTATGAAGCTAATAAAAAAAGGAAATAGTGTACTTGGAGAAATGAAACTAACATGGATATAATTAAAGCTACAAGGGGAATATATATACTTAAGTAACAGGTTTGTTCAGACCGCTGAGGTGGTCTGATTCTCAGCAGAGACTCAAGTTCATGAAGCGTTTCTCCCATCTCCCCCTGCCACATTAAGAGTTATTTATTATCTTTTGGTATCATTTCCAAAGTAACTGTTTCTGAAGTTAAATCACCTTTACAAAAGAGCGTTACCTCTGATGCTTTCATTAAATACCTGGCAGTCACGTTTTGGTCACTAGTTCAAACATACAGTGCAAATTTATGACACAATAGCAAAGACCATGCAATTCCTGACATGTATCTTGTCAACCTCCGTGAGGTTAGATCATCAAATAATTACTTAACCTTGAAGCAAGCCCAATGGCATCATGATGCATTTTGTAGGCAATGCAGATACACAGTGATGAGAATCAGTAATGATATTTATTGTCTTTATTTTGAGCTACAACTTAACAACAAAAGCAGAAGACACCATAAAAAAAAGTTTCCACACAGACTTCAGTGGCTTGAAAAGTAAACTTTTGCTTTACGTTCTCCTCTGACTTTCAGGCCTTTCAAAATACCCTAAAGACATTACTAAGGCTAAAAGGACACCTTCACCTACCTTCTAATGTGTTCCTGCGGCCATCTGCACCAATAATAACATCAAATTCATACTCTGACAACGGGTGATCCATAGGGAGAAATTCAGCCCTCCAACCTACCTCTAAAAACACAAAGAATAATATTTATTCATTCTTCAGTAATACAATGGAGAAGTGATTTTGGAGTATTAAGAAAGGGCATTAAAACAAATGGTCCATTTCTTATTCAAATGCAGCTGAATTCTGCCTTGGTCTGATGAAGGGAAGTTCTGGTGCAGCCAAAGCTACATTCAGACCGTATTAGCAAGGTGTCAAGCTTGTAAACTGACAATAAAAAAAAAAGGAAGCCTTCACTTGGATCACCTAATGCACTAAACTTCCTCTCAGACCCATATCACAAGAATATGCTTAAGCACTTCACTTTCATGGCAATAGCCCCACAATGACCTTATTAAGACAGTACATATATGTGATTACAGCAAGGAAGGGCTGGGTGTTAAAAGAAGAAATATAGCATCCCATTGTCAATACTTTTAATTGTCTTCTAAGTAGAAATTTTAAAAGTAAGTGTACTCAGAAAGCTAAATTTAATCTTTGCATTAACATAAAGCCAATCATTAAAATCTTTGTATTATCCGTATTTAAGAGTTATGTATGTTTTAACTACTTAAAAATATTTGTTCTACTGTCATTATATGACTAATTCAAGAGAAACAGCATAGTACTTTAATTAAAATAAAATATTAAAATATTCTATTGCTACTACACCCTGAATACTAATCTTAATAGAAAAAAAAAAAAATAAACCTTTCTTATTTTCTTTAAAAACCTTGCATAAGATGGCTGATAAGACTCCATGTGCCAGTGGGAGTTACATCAAACGTGAAAGCAAAATGAGGCCCAGGGAGCTTAATCCATCCTCAATATTTATATTATCAATCAAAAATTGTTTTTGCAAGAAGATACCAAAAAGCCACAGCAAACTCCCTGCAAAGCCTGAAACGCACGCCAGAAGGTATAGTGCAAAACCTCAACTTCTCAGACTGGGTCGTAGTTTAAGAATTATCAGTGCTCTGTCACAATGATACCTGTCGTGCTGTGACAGCATACAGCAAACCTAGCTGAGTATCAAGGGCAAAAACCTCTCTGTTTCTTTAAACAGAATTCAACTACCTTGAATGATTTCACATAATGTCTGACATAAAAAGAAGCTACTGTGAGCAGAACTGTATTATATAGTATGATAAACAATACTTTGGTTTTCTTGATCTTCAGGAGGTTCCAGAACTTTCACGAATTCTAAATTCACATGGATTTCAACTCCTAGTATAAGTGCAACTTTGAAGAGTATAAGTTGAAGTTGTCGAATACCTGCAGACAGCGAGTAACAAAGATGGATTTAATAAGTAAGTAATCACAGCTGCCACCAGCATGCCACCCAACTGACATTTTTTGATAACACAAGCATTATTATTTCCCATACTGTGACAAATGCAAACGTAGCAACCACCACAGGATGTTGTTCTCTTCCGTCTCATTTTCCGCTTGCAGCACAATTTCATGAGTAATAAAACTCATTCCAGTGAGTTTATTAGAATATCTTTTTTAGAGCTTTCCTTCTCAATGATTTTTAAAGGATCTGCTAACCAATACGTTGACTGCTTTAGGACAGAAGGTTTTACAGCATATTTCCCTGTACAATATGCACTTTTGCATATTTTGTCATTAGATTAAGGGTTGTGTCTACCTTCAACATACTAGAATGAATATCAATGTTCTTCATACTTTGTAACAAAAACCTATTGTTTAACAAATCCAGGCTAACAAAAAAGCTGCTCCATATAATTTGTTCAACTGCCATTTTGCTTAAATGAGACCATTTTTTTAAATCTCTGTGTGTGTGCACATATGCACTCACACACGTTTAGGGCGTATGAGCTTTGTGCCAAATCAAGAAAGCTTCCATTAATCTTCTGAACACAGTACATCTCTTATCTGAACAGTGCCCATGACTTCAGATACTTACTGATGTGATCGATAGATCCTGCACAGAATTTTCCATAAAATTTCTTTGCTCCCAATCCCCGGAGGTCGTGGATTGTAAATGGCCAGAGATGCAACACATTGTTTCTTGAAAAAGTGTCTCGCTTCTCCACGACGACGACTTTGGCTCCCAGGAAGGCAAGTTCTATGGCAGTCCGCAAGCCACATGGGCCACCTCCAATAATTAAACACTAGCAGAGAAAAGAAGGAATCTCACATAGGGGTTTGTACTGACTTTCACACAGTTCCTAACTTACCCTATTGGTACGACTTGATATTCAACCAGACTTATGCTACTGAGAGTGCATTCAAGTAATCTATTTAAACTGATAAACATTCATATTGTGTTCGCATGTGGCATTCAGGCAATTTATGCAAGAGGATAAACTGATTCACACAGACATAACAGCATCTGATAAAAAGATATAACAGAAGAAGCAGCAAAAAGCCACTTTTCAGTATCTGCTTGTACATTTTTAACTCACTCATATTTAGTGTTTAGAAAGTGCTTGCAGTAAACAGGATTACAGCCACATAAAAGGAAGGGGAAAGGAAATAAGTGGTCTCAGTGTAAGCTTTTTTGTTTGAAAGAGGAAATTGATGCATGCTTGCTAGATTTGTTAAGACAAATCTATGACAAGCCAGTAGTCTTACAGCACTAGTTACTCTCCCTTTCCAGCAAGGGCATATCACAGCCTTCTATCACTGGCCTGAATATCACAGCCCAGTTCACCTATGGCTGTAAAGCAGGGTATGTCAAGGAGTCAGCAGCCTTGTCCTGCTTCACCAGAGCCAGGAAACTTGGCCTGCCCTATCCCATTTCACACAGTGGTCTACATCCTCACCTTCAGGACAATCACACATATTAGGAGCTTAAATTTAATTTTGGGCATCCTCAGAACTCTATCAGAAATGATTACACAGAATTCTTGCCCAAATTTCAGCTGTCAACAGCTGTTAAATTTTCAGACTAACAAGCAAAGGATTTCCAGAAAATAAACTAATTAAAACCCAAACATATCTAATGCTTACATTTTCCTAACTGATTATTAGGAACTGATTAGAAACAGTCTTATAGCTGGACAACGTTGCAGTTCCACACTTCCCCTGCCCCAAAGCCCGCAGAACCCCACACAGGCTTCACAAAATCTATATCACCAGTCCAAGCCCTGGGCTCGGCAGGGGAGACAAGGTGGGCCTGAGCAGAGGGGAGGGCTCTGGCTGTGAGGCCGAGCTGTGCCGCGTTGCAAATCCAAGCCCATTATCTCACAGGCCAGACATGCTCCTGTGCGTCCCGCACACATAGCCAGACAGTGATTAGAGTTTCAAAGCAAGCACGGACTGTATCTGGAGGCTCGTTGGATATGAGTCTGGTTCCCATTACTTTTCAATTTCATAAAATAGAGTCATTTATTTATTTTGGTTTGTTCGTCATTTGTTTTCAAATTTAACAACTTAAGCAAAAACTTATCTGGCGTTGACTATTGTCCATGATTTTTGTCCAACCCAATCATAAAAGCACAAGATTTTTTTTAATTAATAAATAATTCAAATTCCCACTGAAAGAAGAGCTCCTGTGAGATGCTTTTCCTTTGCTTTAGGCAAGTGTTTTGTTAATGAGAGATATTAAATAAGTTAAAGTTAGGTTGTTGGCTTTCTTCCTCCTAAAAGAACATACTTAATTCATAATTTCACAAGGACACTCCTCACTGCATGCTAAATATTAAGAAAACATCAGCGGATGTAATTATATAAAGGAAGAAAATGGAGTGCAGATGTTATCCTGACTGAAGAGGATCACTGGCAGAGTCTGGGTCAGCTCTTTCCTGCACATGCTTGTTGTGATTAACATGGGAACTCGGTGTTCTGAGAAGCAAGTGACAGCCTTCACAGCTACACAGTTTTCCAGTAATGTTTAGCAAGCAGTTAGAAACCTTTTACAAATAAAGGCCATACATGGTTTGATAAGGTGGGGTTGTTTTTTCGGCTAACAAACTGTATCATATATAAATAAATGCAACTTTTTAAAAAAGGAGTCTTTTGAGACTTAGTCATAGTGGATCCTGCCAAGTAATAAAACCCACACAGAAAACACTGTTAGTTCCTCCTGATGCTCTGCAACACAGCATGTTAAAATTTTAAGGAAGATTCTGCCCTCTCCCCTCCTCATACCACCATTGACAAAGTATCTTCCTAATTGCCTAGAGGCACTGTGAAAAATGGTTCTGTATTTGCCATCATCCATGGTTACCTTCCATAAACATATTTATCTATGCCTCAGAACTATTTGTTCTTTGATTTATTAAGGACGCTTCCTGCTGGTGTGGAGCTTACTCTTGGCACTTTGTCATCTTTTTTGAAACTTCTGGGGTCAAAACCAGCACAAAAACCCTGGCAAAGGTAACTCTTACTGTGTTTATGTTTCTACCTGTATTAAAGAACGAAAGGGACTGTACCCCTGTCCTGCCTCTGCCCTCCCTCCCCAGGTGTCTGCTTGCAGACAATTACAGGAGGAACGATGTAGTCAGCCTAGAACCAACCTTGAATGGCTCCCTATTTTCACTTCCTGTTCGCCTAGTCTCCTGGCTCATCAGGGGCTGCTTTTGAAATTAATTTCTTGAAGTTGAACACACATTGTGACAACTGACATCACTTAACGAAGTCTTGAATAATCAATCCTGAAATTTAACTGTAGGAAAAATGCCAATGGTTTCTTGCCATCCGCAGCTCAACTGTCTGTTAACGGTGCCACAGCATCTCCTAAAAAGGGTAACTTGACTTTTCAAAGCATCTTCCGCAAATGAATCAAAGTAACAGCTGCTGAAGAGGACTGACAAAGGGCTTTTGCATATTTCTTGTTCAAGCTGGAAACAAAGGGAGAGACTTGTATAGGCTACAGGGCAGCTTATCCAAGAATAAAATCATGACTAGACCTCTGTGACCTGCCTGAAGAATCAGTATCACGTTGGATGTTAAATCCTGTTTTACTACCAAGAGTATACCATGTCAGTGCAACATAATACTGAGAGAAGGCATTTTTCTCAAGGAGAACCTCATACTACGAAGGGCTGGTCTTCTGCCTGCAAACGTATGTGAATACTTCTGTTTCCCAGCCAAGAAGAGAAAAGCATGGCACCGCGAATGCCCTGCACGCACCCCGACAGTGGTTCGCCCTGCATGGGCATGCCTGTGCTCCACCATCTCGTTGGCAACAGGACAAGGTAAAGTTACGTACATGAGATTTCCTGCACCGAACTCCAGCTACGCAGTAACTGGCAGTACCAAAGAGACTGCCTATAAACACTAACTCCCACAAGCAACCGTCACCACGAGTACTTTGCATGAGAATTATGTGAGCTAAACTCATCTACTCTTCTTGCAAATATCCTGGATATGAATGCTACTAATTAAGAATTACAATAAATGTGCAAAATTTACAGTTATGATATAATATATCATAAGCAAATGGACATGCTGGCTTGAGTTAAACTGCAAGAGTATTTACAGAATATCCGTTATAAAACTCCCATTGAAGAGGACTAATGCAAGTTTACAGGCCAGTAACAGTTACCTAGTGACAAACTTAGCACTATTTCAGTTTAAAATTATAAATAGCATGGAAATTTTTGTACTTCAAAGCAAAACACTAATAAGCCTATGTATATTTTACAAAAGGTGATTACTTAAGCTGATGAGTAAATATTGTGTTTCTACGGTACTTTTTCACAAAGTACTGTACTTTTTCCTAAAAGATAATTATTTGTTTCCGTGTAACTCTTGTTCCACACTATAACCAAGCACACCACTCATTGCATTATTTATCTTCAGACTGAAATAAAGCAGAAACGTCATGTATTTTTTTCCCCAGTACAATTAAAAGATATCAGAAAGTTTCACTTGTAATAATATAAACCTATACAGAATTTGTCAAGTCTCATTAGCTTGATTCTACTCAAGGGTCGATCTGACTGTAAAAAATGCTACTTTCTCTCTACTGGTATGTTTAAGAATGGCAGTGCCTTGAAAATCTCCAGGAAGTGTTTCTACACTGAATAAAAGCATTTAGTGCTGAGCTAGATGGCAGCCCAAGTTACCTCTCCAAAAGCAGAATGACTTTTGTGCCAGGCACAGATTTCAGATACAATCTCATGTAGATAATGTATGCATATATGACTTAGAAAATAGTAGGGGAGGAAAGGGAGAGAGGGATGTGAAGTAGGGGCCTCTTGCAATCCCTCCCATCCTCCACTATTAAATCTGCAACTTGTGAATCCAGGCACCTATATCCCATTCTAGAAAAAACATATGCAGTTTAACAGCTGAGAATTTGAAGAATGCTACCATCGGTTTTCACACAGTAAAGTAAGCTTACACAACAACTGAGTGTTTGGGAGAAAGGAGGGAGAGAGCAAGACTACTAGCACTATATTTAACAGAAAACAAAACAACACTCCACAAAGACCTAGTCACAAAACTTCCATCCACTTTTTTAGTAATTGAAAGGCAGAATCTACTCACTGACCTTGAAAACTGTAAAAAATGTTAGTTCTCAGCACTTACATGCTCACAGTCAAGCAATCTACCAGTTGGTAGCAGCATGTGGGTGGGGGGTGCAACCAAACAGCACCTCTGCACAGTAGAGTAGACAGATCTTATTGTAGCTCAATGCATTACACAGTTACCATCCAAGTCTAAACCCCTCACTCCTCTCAAGCCCAACGTACCCAACCATTAAATCAGTCCTGGGAAATGAAAGTGTGTTCAGTTATGATACAACCTCTGTACGTTCTTGGGATGGAACTACAATCATTCTAGGAATTCAAGATTTTCCCATTTCTGCCTTTCAGTTGTTTTAGAGGTGAAAAGGGGGAGATTAATTTTAGAGTCCAGCTCAACAGCAACTGGATAGACACAGAGGCACCCTTTGTTGTCCTAAGACATGCAAAGTCAGAAGCACTGCTTCTACTCTTCAGTGGAAATGCGCACATGTGCGTTGAAAACAGTGAAAACCATCTGCCTAAATTATTTAGCTTCCTTTTGCTTATATGTAATACGTACCCAAATCACAACCTACAGGAATGGATCATGCTGCTGGAAACGTGCCTTTCCCCACACACCTTGAAGCTGTTGCCTGGTGCTGCAGGTGTCCCCAGCAGTGGTGGGCCTCCCCATAGAGTGACAGGAGGCTCTGCCCGCACCCACACAGTCTGCGAGACACAGAGGGACAGAATGCTTTGCCTTTCCAAGGCAAACCCTCTTCAATGACTTGCTCCGGGCCCCAGATGCATCCATCTCCATAGTCACCAGATCTGAGACTTCACACCAGCCCTGGCCTTCGTGCAACATCCAAAGCGACAGGGATGCACCAAGGATTAATTTGACTGACCCCACAGGATTACATCCTACATGGATTTGGGCAAGTGTTCGTTCGTGATAGAGCTAAATGTGATTCAACAGGAGATAGGCACGAAATGTAATGAAACAACACATTTTCTGGATCAGCAATAACTGTTTTCCTGGAAAGGCTCCAAAGAGAAACAGCTGCATAAGCAGCTAAGGCAGACAGCTACCAGAAGCTGCAGCAGGAAGCTCTCTCCACCACAACGCTTTTCACTTCATCCCCTTTACTAGACATGAAAATGCTTCTGGCAAAAGTACGACTGCTCAGTGGGACATTCCTGACTCACTGACTTACAGTTCATCTCGCATTTGTACTCTCAGATTTTATCAGATAAATTCTTTGACAGCCACTGGATACAAAAGCGCAGTCAGATATACTGGGAATCCACTAAATAATCAATATAGTTTCTAAAGTTCAAAACATTATAATCAAAGTCACTGAAAAATAAAATTTTATATGCCACTTCAGACAACGTTAAAAAGGTCAAGAGCAAAAGCTTTATGAAAAAGAAAAAAAAAAGGTTAAGGTGCCAATAGGCATGATGCGCTTTGTCAGTCTGTCAGTCTGATCCTGCTACAGCCCCGGTCTACCAAAGCACTTCAATATATGGTTGCTCCCCTGACCTCAAGAACCCTGTTCAGGTATTCGCTGCCCCTCTAGACAAAGACCTCCGTACAAAGCGCTTGTCATCTCCTTTTCTACAAACAGCCTAGCCACTGGCACCAACCAAGGGTGTAAGATATAAGATATCTTGTTATAAGATAGCTCGGCTACCAGACACATTATTGCTATGCAAGTCCAGTGCTTTCTTGACAGTAACATGCCCTGCATTGCAGGAGATGCTTGTACTCACTGACTCTTACCCAACTTGATGAACACTGCCATACCTATACAACTGGTTTTGCTAAAAGGCAACAGAACATGACCCTGTCAAGAACAGTAATGATAACTGTAGCTAAATATGACAGTAATTTGGGATGTGTCCAATTCAGCTACATACATACATAGAAAAGGGACAGTGCTGACCTAAACCAAGGATTATTTTCTTCATTTTTACAGAGAGGCCAGATCCTGAAACATATACCCCAAATTCTGTGGTTATCAGTCGTATACTACATACAATGAGTAAAAAACCCAACAACAAAAACATTAATTCTTCCATCAAAGGAAGGAGGAGGAATAGCAGCTAATTAAACTTGCCCTACAAAAACTTAAGTAATCTTTAAAAGCATATTTTCCTCAATTATACTATGTTTTATGAGCTCAAAAATTAGTAAGGTTAAAAGTGTTTTGACAAAATAATATTCAGTTAAATGTATTTTAATAAGAGGTCCTAACTCTTCAAAGGGTTACGTGAATGCTACTTAAATGCACTAAAGATAGTTCCAAAACCTACCTTAAAATACTAAGACTAGCTGGATCTTGCTGAATGGATGTTTTTGGAAAGTGAACACCACATAAATACCGCTGTTGGGGAAGTTCAAAGGCAGCTGGGAACAGCGAGGCTCACGCACCCCTAACTGCCACCAACCGCAGCAACAAAAGCCTGTCCTGCTGCAGGAAGAACAACACGAGTCCATTTCTGCTTTCGATCCCACCAATATTTTACCCCTTGTACCCCCACCCCAACTAAGCACCTCAAAAATACTCAGTTTTGTCATCTACTACCAAAAGCACTTCATATCATCAATTAGCAAAAGCAGAGACATTGCTGTTTTCCTTCTTAAAAGGACTGCAATGCAGATTGGAGACTACCTAATATAGGCTGATTTTGGACAGAGCTCTTTCCCCAGCACTGTGCCCTGCAGTTGCTGCACTCGCAGCTGGACACGGCACATTCCAGGGATCAGAGGATCTATCTTTACTGCCCTCCTGTTTTATTGGGTCAAAATGCCAGAAGTGAAACATTAGTACATTTATTGCATTCATTTGGCTCATCTTTACGGGGATTTTTTTCTCTTTTTTGGAAGATAAGCTTCTGCAATGGAAAAAACCACGTGCCTTCATTTTTCCTGGATGAATTTGGACACACTTGTCCATCCATCCTCTCCGTCTCTCTCATATCTCTACTAATATTAGAGTATAAAAACCTTTCCATAGTTTGAAATTAAAACAATGGTATGAAAGATAGCTGAAACTTACAGTCTGCTATGCAACACATTAAAGAAAGGCTGCATGAATTCGGTGTGCTAGAAGGTCAAGAGTTCCTTTGCTGATGCACCAAAGCTGTCAGGACATTATTATTTGGAGCTTTCCTGAAGAGCTCTCATGCAGCTTTGGTCATGTTTAAATATGCTGCCTTGATCTAAGAGCTTTTATAACAATTCATAGAAGTAATTTTTTTGAAATTGCAGCTGATAGACATAGTACAGAAAAGGATCTCTCAAAACTTTCAATTCCCCTGCCCCATAGTAACAGTTATCTGAAGAAAACTGCACATCACTTGACATGAAATGTTATGTATTTTAAATAAACTGATAATCCACTATAAATCAGGCAAGTGCTTTAATCCAAACAGTCTCCTCATATAAGGCATGAAATAAACCCTCTAGCATCCTTTGGAATTAAGAGCCTACTTGATGTATTCTTACCTGTCTTTCATTGCAATGGGGGGGGGGGGGAGGAAAAAAAACCCAACCAAACCACACAAACAACCCACACCCAAAACCCAAAGTACACTGCTTTCTTTTCTTTTTCTTGGCCAGCTGCTTAAACAATCAAAATGAAAACAAGATAAACCTTGCAGAAAGAATGTTGCCTGACTATCCCAGTCATGAATATGGTTGGCAGCATTTAAGTACCTTGCCTTTTTATGTAGGCTTACGCCTGTCACACTGAGTGCTTTAAGCCTATCCTTAAAAACATAACTGAAAAACCCAAACCAAAACGTGACACAAACATCTCATCCAGAAACAGGGAACTGGTGAACAGAGATGGAGAAACAATGGCACCAAGAGATTCACCTCTGAGCAGAGACTAATCGCAGACTAAGGCTGGAGTCTTGGGACCCTTGTGAGTAGTGACACTCGTCAGACTGCAATTGCCCAGAAAATATTTAATCCTCCACATGGTTTCAGGTCCAGGGGCTTACCAGCCAGTAGGGTTCAGATCCACAGGAAGGGACTTTTCATGCTTTAAGACACCTAAAACATGCAGGCTTTGGTATGGCTTTGCTACATGAAAAAGTTTCGAATATCCTTAAAAAAAAAAAAAAAAAAAAAAAAGGCAGCACTATTGCTACAGCCTGGTCTGCTCACAAAGATTAAATACTACACTGAACCTAAAATTATTAGCTAAACAAGAATTACAACAAACTAATAAATCAGCTAAGCTTCCACTTTGAAACTGACTTTTTAAAGCAAGTGGTGAGTTGTTATTTCTAGGTCATTTCACAGAAAATTTTGAAACATGTTCTAAAATACACTTTTATATTAGGTGAATTACCAACCAACATCCAATTAAGACTTGGCTTTTGGAAGCCAGTAGTGGGGAAATGAGCTCATACAGAACTAGCCATCAGGTCTGAGCCAGAATCACGCTTTTTAAAGTATTATTTTATTTTTTAAACAGCTGAATCACGTAATCCCATCATTTCTAACCTTCCTAAGCAGAATGGCTGTACAGTAGTGTATGGCAGCTATAGCTGAGCTCAAAATGCAATGCTGTACAAGAAGCCAGCAATTCTAGGCTCCTGGGATCTATTTTATTCTAGCTCATCCATCACACGATCTTCCAGTGGCTGTGAATGCTAGCACTGACCCAGTAAAGCCAAATACAGCTCCAAAGAGCAATAACCTGCTCTTTTTCCAGTTTATTTAACTGGTCACTTGAACACACCAGTTTCCCACAGGTAGACAATGTTTTTACTTTTTACATTTTCAATTTGAAAACTTTAGGAATTGACCAACCAACACCTCTTATCAACATGGCATCCAATAGTGTCAACAAGCAAGGTGGACTTCAACAGTTCAAACAACTAGATTCAGAAAATGTATCTTTAGCATAACATTTGTAAGGGAGATTTTTGATAGCAGGGAAAGTTAAGAGCACTCATACAGAGCAAACAAACCAGGCTGCTGGCAGCATTTCACAAGTGAAAATTAGAATTCAGCACCTCTAGTTCTTATTTCCAAAACCTTTTTGTTTGAAAACAAAGGTGGTAAATAACACTCTCCATAGCACTGAAGGAATGTGTCTTCAAAAATGAAAGTAAATATAAAAAAGGTGAAAAAATCTGAAAAGAAGCATGCTTCCAAGAAAAGAACAGAGAGTTGGAGACAAAATTTGGCAGCACATTGCACATCACAAGGTGTAACAGTGTCTTTTACACCAATATCCGACGCAACAGAAAGGAGGTAAACATACACAGAAGATCAGGGTTTATTTACATGGCCACTTATTAATGACTCTGTTTTGACATTCCAGCCAGGGTGAAATTCAGACGAGGCACCTGCCTGAACACCACCGGCTGTGCTTGTTCTGCCACTATCAGGGCTGTATCTGGGCTGACAGGCAGTGAACTTCCTACCCCAGATGCCTACAGCAGAGCAGGACACAGAGCCAAAGGCCCAGCCCTTGCAGCCCTGCCGCTGGCCAGGCAGGCAGCAGCAGAGCTACTGGCAGCCCCACAGGTCACAACAGCCCTCACCTGCTAGGAGAGGGCTCCTTCTGTATGCAGTTATTTCCTACCTCGCTAGAATAGAGCAAATAAACAAGAGAAAAAAGAAAAAAGTCTGAGAGAAATGCCTTTGCCTTCCACGTTTCGCTTGCTGATCAGCACAGCTTGTTATTAATGATGTGGGTGTGTAGCCCTTGGCAGGAAGCACTCTACCATCCTCTGCAATGTTTTCTATCTCAGCTGCAATTTACCCTGGGGCAGTTGTTTTATCTGAATTGTAAATGCGGCCAGGATGGCAGGGAGTACAGGCAGGATGGGGAGGTGGACACCAGCCAGAGAGGAGTTTTTGCTGTTGCACGGGTCCTTTTAAAGCTGCTCTTGTAACTCATTCCAAGGGGCAGTGGCAGTAAGCAAGACAAGACTAATTCAAAGTGTGGCATAACCACATGATTCCTTCTAAGTTAGCATCTTAGTCAAACTACCAAATCCAGAGAGTGATGCAAGAGAAGCAAGGCAGTATCTCTTGGTTCGTTTCTTAAGCAGAAACGGACATGACCTTGGTAAACACAGGCTGTTCTTCCGGGCTGAAACAGGAGCAGCAAATGTCCACGGCAAAATGCAAACGTTGAAGAACTAATCAGAATTTGATCTAGCAGTGTTAGCCAGACTATTAGAGAGAGAAGATGAAATGAATAACAGCTCTGGTTGTGCTCCAAGTGTTCCTCTTTGGGTCTTGTCTAACATAGATCAGATGAAGGTATTTAATCTTTTCCTACAGGTCACATTCTCTAAAGCTCTGACCATTCTTGCTGCTCTGGACTTGCTCTAGTTTATCTGCTTCTTACCTAGAACATGTGCTTCAAACTGGGCAAAATACTTTAGCTGGGTTTTCACCTGTACCAGACTAGATGGGAAGGAAACCACGCCAACCTCCGACACACCACAGGCCTCCTCAGACAGGCTCTCAGAATTGGGTCCCCTTGGGTCAGCACCTGGGGACTCTGGCTTGGTGTGATTTTTTTAAAATTCCAATCCTGTGTTTCAAAGTACTTGCAGCTCATTCCACTTTGGCTACATCTGCACCTCTGCCACTCAGCACCCAAATTTTTAATACGTAAGATGAGTACCAGTCTACAACAAGAATCACTGAAAACCACTTACTGGGTTTCCCCAGTCTGGCAGCAAACTGTTGCTAGCACCAGTGTTAAGTGCAGTTCTTTAGCTGCCTGTGCGACGTAACTTAATGTAAACCGTGTTCATAAGTTTGCTCGTTAAAGCAAGGGCTCTATGAGGATCAAGTCAGACTTGCAGCTTCTGCTTCCCTGAGACATGCTAGGCCAACTTCTTTGTAAAGGAGGAATCTACCATATACTACCTATGTGGCCGTAGTGCTCACAGTCCATGCAAGATGTCACCATAACCACCTTCATCCCTCATGACTTATCTCCCAGTATAACAGGCCCACAGCTCATACGTACTTCTAACTTAAAACTTCTGGAGATATGAAGTATAGATCTTGTGTCAGCCGAAACGATACAATGCTTGTCCTTGTCTCTGCCATCACCCAGGACCCAGAACAAAACCAAGGCCCATTAGGGTACCTGCCAGACTCTCCTAGGCCAGGAAAATTTGCAGCAAAACATGGCCAGCTGCCAAAACAACAGCTCTCCCTTGCAAAAGCTTTTTCGCTACAGACATATGTGGTTCTCACCCCAGCCAGGTTTGTTTCAAAATACAGGTTAAACTCACCTAAACATTCCCGACCTGAGGAGAAGGTTAAAGGACTGAAGAATTAGAAAACTGTAATAAGGTCACATTATGGTATAAACTCAGATTATTTTCCAATAAGCACTTTTCATCATATATATAGGGTAAGACAAAAACATCCTAGAGCCCTGAAATGGCAAACAGGTGTCTACATTAGTCTGTGGGAACCTGGCTGTTGCAGACACAAACAGATTTTGTGTGTAAATGTAGACATGTTAGAGGGGAATTCTGAGAACTGACTGACAAAAAATAATACACCTTTAAACACTGTAGCAGAGAAAGTAAGGCAAATTAACCCAATTTCAAGGGCATTAAAGGGGAATTTCTACTTTGTCATGACACCAGATCCCAGTTAGGCTTTTCCTTTTTTTTTTTTTTTTAAATCACAATTCCATTACTGTTAAGGCTTTTAAAAGAGAAAATACAAATATAAATTGTTATTTGCTTAAGACAATCAGCTTCCACTAAAATATTTTATATTTTCATTTCTTATACAGTATCTCTTAGAACCGTGGTATTTTACATTCTACCAGAAGTGCATTAAGTGATCTACACAAATGACTAAACCAGAAAATAATGCAGAATTAGACTTGTCAGCAGAAAAAGAGAGCAACCACATCCCCAAAATCCCAGTTCTCAGGACAGACATGGGAACCTCGAGAAGGACCTGAACTGTAGGAGACAGGAAATTGCCTTATTGTCTGAAATCTGGTTTTTAGCAGCCAAGTGTTTAATCACTTCTTGGTAGCAAAAGTTATGTATTTCCTCACTTATCAGTACACAAACATTACCAGAGTGAAGCTGGAAACGTAGCTAACAACAAACCCCTAACAAGCACCTCTGGCCCCTGTCAGGGTCTCTCTGAAGCCAGGGGAGAGGCCTGACCCGAGCAAAGCATCAGCAGGGCCTACGCACTAGGCCTCACGTGGGTCACCCCTCACCCCACACACACCACCCTGCCTGGTGGATGGACATGCAGTCAACCAAACCAAAACCACTCCAGAGCCACCGTTCCCGGAACACGCCCTGTCATAACCTTTTGTTTCATTCAAACTCAATTAAGCCACTTGTGGTGACAATAGTAGTGTTTTGTGTGAAAGTAACTGGGTGTCACTCCCTGCGGGAACATCTATAAAACATCGAGGAAATCGGGTCAGGGTGGGACAGTTCCCTTCTATCCATTGCTTGCAAAGCCATTAAGCAAAGGGCACAGAAAGAGCAATGTGCTTTTAAAGTACAGATGTAAAGCTACTGTTATCTTGCAAGCCAAAAATTTCAAAATTCCCAAATGCTTAAAAAAGTCTTACTTATGTCTGATTATGTTACTTTGGCCAGGCTTCATTGCTTTTTCATGACTGATAAACCTGAAAAATTGTGTTTGTGGAAATGTCTGTAGGATAATAAAAATAAAGTGATTTCATTACCAAATCACATGCCAAACATTTGCCTTTGCTGACGTAATTTGGCTCAACCTCAGTTTAAAACACTGCTCAAAGAGTCAAATACTTTGTTTTCAAAGAACCTTGTCTGCTGTGCATTTTGTCATCATCCAAGCTTCTCTCCATCCTCTCTCTAAAAATCCATAGAGAAACGAATGCACAGACAATGTTCGACGACTGTGGTTTAGCTGCATGGTCATAGGTGATTTGCTGCTTCTCCCTAATCTCAAACAAACCTTCCTTAGCACTCATTCCCATTAGTCCCGTATTTTCTACTACTTTGAAATAAGTCTGCAAAAGTTTCCTATTAAAATTCTTAAAAACAAATTTACAATGGAAACTGAACATTTTGTATGTACAAGCCTCTACATGCCTTGTCCTAAAAGGCAAAAGCAAAGCATAGATACCAAAATAAACAGCTTGTCTTTCACATGTACCAAACACACCTAGATGTCACTTAGAGTCAGTAGAATACGTGGTCCTTAATGCCCTCAGCACCTCAACAGGTTCTGGATTCTGCCATGCAAGCACTGTGTGTTTGGATTTAAAAAAAAAAAAAGGCAGTTGAATGTCTTTTTGTAAAAGTCACAACCTTTCATTCACTAAACTTCCTATAAATATGTTAGGCAGCTTCTAGTTTCAGGTTTTATGACCTTCACAGGAATGCATTTTTATTATAATAAGAGTTAGCAATGCTATCTAAACCATCTAAGATAAGTTTGGTGTGTTCATTATAAATCCTGATTATCAGGTTTGGAAATCTCCCCGTTTCAATTACTATTTTGAAGAGATTAGTATGTTTAGCAAAAGGGATGTGCCATCTGGATATCCACTCGTTACAGAATAAACATGTTCAAGTTTTCATTATAACAAGGATAGTTTTGAGTTGGAGCACAACTGGCATTCTCTTCTTTCATCTTACAATTCAATTACTCTTTCAAAAAAATATTTGTCTCAAGAGACACAATCATGACACTTGAACACACAAAATTACTGGCTCCTGCACCAGTATATACAGCACAGAAGAAACTTGGCTGAAAATCCAAGTAGCTTCTGAATGATCAACAAATGCCACCATTTCAGGAGGAAAATTAGCCACAATACCAGCAGGTTTACACATGCTGGATGATTTGCTTAATTAAGAGACAAGTATTTGTTTAGCGCCACAGAGGAAGGTGGAGGGAGGGGAGAGGAAGACATCTAGAAGCCAACCTGTCTCATTTACTTTGAGGGACAAGAGTGCAGATTAGGATGTTTGTAAACAACTGAGGACTGGTAGGAAGCCAATTTTTACCTAATAACAAGGAGAGAGACCTGGTATCCATTCCTCATCCTGCTGATTACCCTACGGCTATGTAACATGGCAGCACCCAGCATGGCCCGGGAGTACCTCTCCCTTTCTCAACGCTGTGGGAAGGAGAGCACCAGGCGGAGCAGGTTTCATTAACTCCCAAAGCACCCACTTGACAGTCTATGGAAATGGAGACAATATGAAAAGGAGTGGAAAGGGTTTGGCAGATGAAGACTATCCCATGCTATCATTCGCGGGTACACCAGTGTGGCTGGTACAAGGAGATGAGGCTCAGAGCCCGTGCTGAGTCAGTCACAAAACCTCCAGACTCCATCCCCACTTCGGACCCAGGGCTCCTCCTCAGCTGACTCACCGCCGTCCCCGCTCCAGCCGGAGGCTCTCTGTAATGCTGCCTCGGCCGAAGCAGACCCCACCCGAGGAGCAGGCCACCCAGTCGGGGTAAGACTGACAGCACGTGATGCTACCAAAGAGAGCCACTGTGTTTTTATGTAAGCCCTGCAAATATGGTCATAAATAATTTTAGAGTCATTCTCTTGCAATAGAAGTTTCCAAACAGGAGTTTCTGGAAGGGAACCTGATCTATTGTAAAACAAGCTTTGAAAGGCCAAGTCCAGGAATGAGGAAAAGTAGAGGGGCCAACAGGGAGCGAGTTCAAGATCATTTTATTTGTTTTTCAGAAATTTATATGATCCTATAGGATCATATACCTACAAATGTACATGTGTATTTATATACACAGCACTCAAAACCTCCTAGCTCAATTTTATTTACTTGCTTTACGCTAATGTCCTCCAGTTAGGCCTTGAAACTGCAGCTCAGCCAGGACAAGTCCTCTGCCCAAGGTGGGGTATACAGCAGAGACTGCTCAGAAGACCAAAGCTGTGCATAGGAATTTGCCAGTGGCCACCCTGCAATGCGCAACGCCATCATCCAAAACACCATCCCATATATCCAGAGGGAAGTGCTAGAGCTTACCAGGGCAGCTGAAAGTTACACATTAGCCCTTTAAACAAAGTTTCCTTAGTTGTCCTCAAGTGCAAGGTGTTTTGAAAAAACAGCATACAGCTTTGAGGGGGAAGACAAAGCCACATTTACATGCTTTGGAGAATCAACACCTCCTTTCAGAATAAGTTAGGGCTGTTATCATGTACAGTGATCTCTGCTCTCCTCAAGCAAGAATCTACAGTCATGAGAGAGCCAGAATTTCAGGTGCACAGCATGAGCCAGGTCCTACCCTCTGATACATACACATACGTATCAGTGGGAGCCTCATTTATATGTGCACGCGCGTATTTGTATCACACAGGTAAGCTGCCAGTAAATCAAGAGCAAGTAAAGATTCTACGCCATACAGAGAGGTTCAAATAAATGCTTAGAGAACACTCACATACGCCTTAAAAAGGCTACTGCATATACTCTGCAACTAGCTGGATGAATTCTTGTTCACCATTGTATTATGTTTTGCATGTTCAGAAGTTTAAAGAGACATTCAAACTGCTAGCATGGTGAACAACGTATGTCAGACCTTTAATCTTCTTCAATTGTCCAGCTATGCTTCATTCCATGAAGAACAAATAATCATTACAGATTCTGAGCATGCTACTCTGCACTTACCGGTAAAAGATGAAAATGAGAGAGGAACTCTGCCAGGAAAATAAATTTGTGTTCTTTTCTAGACATATTTGCAAAAATCACAGTATGATTTCTAGAGTTTTGCCTACTTAGGGCACACTTCCGTTTCTCTCTAATACTGGTGAACACATCAAATGCCAGCTCCAGAAACAGCAATTCTCAACAGTACTCAATCCCGTTTTAAAAGTTTGTGATGGAAGAAAGTATATGTTTTGTACAGACTTCACATACGTACAGGTGGACTCCTACAGTTAAAAAAACCAACCAACCAAGCAAACAAACAAAAAAACCAACCTTGTTTCTGTCCCAATTTCATGCATGTCTTTCTACAGCACTTCATTTTTATTTTTGGGTGGGGTTTTTTTTCTTCTACAAAGAATTAAAGGGACAATAATGTCCAGAGTAAGGCAACTCTGAAATAGCAGTGGGTTTGAACTTCTTGAAAATTGTTCAACTGGTTTTATTCATCCAGGTTAAAATCACATAATTGTAGAAACTTTGAAAACCATATTTGGCAATGTTCTCCAAGAGCAGTTAAGACACAGGATTATTGTTATTTGGCCAGAGTGGAATGTTTTGTATGTACAAAACTTGTGTATATTGTAATGAGTAATGTAAGCGTGGCTGAAGAGTTTATAAGCACAAAAATGAACAAGTAGAGCAATCAACTCCTAAATACTCTACAAAATTTAACAGGTTTTGGGTGAGGCAGCAGATTCTCAGTTTGTTAAAAAATAATAATAATAAAAAGACCATGAGTAGTTTACATCCCAATTGTGTTTTATCTCCTTCATCTCCTCCAAAAATTGAGATTTCAAGAAACTAGACAGATGGCAAAGCTGTATTGGAGGACTGTGAGCTGCAGACTCGGCCACAGAGCTCATGGCCACAACCTCATATAAAGCCTCCAAGCCATTTTTTTTTTTTTTTCAGTAGATGCCTACTAGCAACCTTGGCTCTGTTTACAGAACTACAATTGCAAAAATCCACTTAGCTCATTTTGTGATCCTGCTTTAACAAGTAAGATTTTTTACTCTGGGCTAATCTACTTGAACCAGTCCCCAGGCAACTCCACAGAGGTGAGCGCTGGGTACCGCTGTCAGGAATCAGCCCGAGCCCTCTTTGCCTGCTTTGCTACTAAAAATGGTAGCTGCCATAACATGCAAGACAGACAGAAACTTAAGATCAACAGTTGCACAGAAGGAAAATCATGGTATGCATATTGCGGCCTAATCTCTCTACACTGGTATTTTGGGTGGACTGCCAGCATTTCTGAGAATTCCTTATCTGTAAGCGGGGCTGTCAGAGTACACCACCACAATGATCAGGGCGTCAGCAATCTTCTCGCAACGTGCCTCCTCTCATTCATGTTGCAGAGATAGGCTTTCACAGCAGACTCTGATTCACGTGTGAGGAATGTTTGGTAGATATCCCCACAGAGCCCGCAGACTGTGGTTATTGCTTCCATTTGAAACAATCTGAAGATTCATGTTTCTCGTTAAATCAGCGATGACACAGTGAAGTGCAGGTCTGGGCATGGTCCAGGTTCATAATGAACATCTACAAGTATTTCACAGAGTATCTATACACACACCATTCACATGCAGACAATCTATGTTCATTTGCAATTTGATCATATCTGCATCATAGATATGCCCATTAATTTCTGCAAATACTTACACCATGCCACTAAAAATAAATCTTTACTCTCTAAGAGCAGTAATACCACACTTTCAACACTGTGGAAAGTGTTGATTAGCCTCCTGCCTGGCAACCCTGTAAAGCTTTACACAGGTTGTATTTTATATACCAACTTATTTCCTTCCATAAGACTTCTCACCATGTATAAAAATTAATCACTTTGCTTAAGAACTTTGCAGAACCAGGCCTTGGCTTTGCAATGTCACACTTGAGAAAGGACTTCATTTTTGTATTTCACATGGGTCTTAAAACTGCTTTTTAGTGTTGCAAATACTTCCTCAAACTCACCATGGAAATTTGGACCTGGGGGTGTATTTGTAGCTGTGGTGCATGTGGAATATCTCTTACAATTTGTTAATCATCAGACACTCTCTCATTCCTTCCCTTTCCTGCCTGATTTCATCATTAAGATGCTCAATGACATATGTTCATGGCCTTTTCAAATGAACAAAAGGGAGGAAGGAAGCACAGGTCAAAAAGAAACAAAGGGAAAAAGGAAAGGAGAAAAACAGAGGCTGTCAGGAAAACAGTGCACATAGCTATAACGGTACTCTTTATTTTCTAAAGGAAAATGTAGTAAGGGCATTTACTGCCTTAGAAAACGTTAATATCATTGGGAGCTTATTAGAAATTAATAAATAAAAAATCAGGGGCCTTTGTGTGCTGAAGGTAACATGATGTCCTCCTCCCTGGTGCTTTTGAGAAGTTTCAGTGCAATGATGCAAACAAGAAGAAAGATTTTCAACAATGCCTGTCTACTGAGTCCATAAAATAACACTTCATTGATAGCTTTAATTAAACAATCCTCCACAGCCTGATGTCCACCCCACCCCCTCAGTGTGTCCTTCCTCTCTGTTCCACCTCTATACAGTCAGGTAGCTTGAAAAAACTTACCCTTCTTGGGGCAACTTATCGCTGTCACTTGGCAGTAATTGAGTGAATTGCTCTGAGGCAAAGCTATTAAAAATATTCAGTGATGGCGAGATGAAAGACGTGGCATGAACTAGAGTATTTTACACAGTTTTGTCAACAAGATTTATGCCAGTGTTGAGTGGTTCTCTCTACCAAAATAAGGTACTGCATGCTCTGCTGAAGAGAAGATCATTTCCTGTCCTTTCCACAACAAGCCGACCATCTCCTTCAGTAACTACTACATAGCAATTTTTCACATTCTGCTTGTGAAAAAGCAGTTACAGAAAAATATTTAGATCCATAAATAGTGCAGGATTTTCCTCTGCTGTTGTTTAGCAACCAGAGCTAATGCTAGGTGACAGTCAGAGATCCCCAGACCTCCATGCAGCACTTGCCATGGAACAGTTTAGGAACTGCTGTTGAAACACATCTGGCCAGCCCTGGTCTCCTACAGCATGCACCAAGCAGCAAACCGAGGAGCCTGCTGTACACGCCATTATGATTTGCACCTTGCAAACTCCTGTTTAATAAAGCAAGTAGCTCTTGTGAGCCAGGAACGAATGAAGCCTACTGCCTCATGAGTTTACACCTTGTGCCCGATTGACGCAGATATCTAAACAGGGCATAAAAAACTTT
Organism: Eurypyga helias; assembly: GCF_000690775.1. Taxonomy (NCBI): domain Eukaryota; kingdom Metazoa; phylum Chordata; class Aves; order Eurypygiformes; family Eurypygidae; genus Eurypyga; species Eurypyga helias. The sequence goes on from NW_010235417.1 coordinate 76,585, forward strand.
CCTGCCATGATTGAGGTAGACTGTAAAGCAGGGTGCTTTTAGGATCATTCTTACATGCCGTGTGTTTCCATAAAACTTGCAGAAAATAAATACCTGATAATTTGTCAAAATCAGTTGATATCAGCCATCATCTCAAAAAGTATATTAAAGGGAGGGTTACATGAATAGACACATCAAGTGTGATGGTAGAAACCCTGCTTCTGCAGAAAAATAAGTTTAAAAGATTCTAAGCTATGAAAATCAAAACTGAATTCCACTTACCTTAGTGTTCGTGCAAGATTTTCCGCGTTTATACTCTTTGTGACTTGCTCGTTTATCAAGCTTGTTCCACAAAGCTTTGGCCTTCCATGTGGTCACTCTTGACTTCAATTTGGTGTAAAAGTTTCTATTGTCCAAAGGATCTAATTCAAGTTGGCGAGTGAGAATATTAAAGGCCTGAATAGTACCTTTGCATGTTGATGCTTGTACAAAGTTTTCAAATATATGGCCAGCTTGACTGTATTTTTCATCATCGTTTTCCCCCATGTTCGGAGTCAAGTGTTTGAAACTAATTAAGCTGGGGATCTAGTGATGGGGTAGAGGTGATCAACACTACCGAGTATTTCCAAGCATGTTATTCCTAGAAAAGACAAACACAGGTCATTTTAAAGCAGGCTCTGCCTCACAAAATTAAACCCACAAACTGCATATCCAATATGAACATAAAAACACAGCACATGGCGGCTGGAGAACCAGGGGCAAAAAGTCAGTAGTGGCACCGAAGGTGTTACAAAGAAACATAACAAACTTGTGTTGCCATGACATGTACTTCACAAAGACTGTTACAAAAACCCTACAAACTCATGTCTACTGCTTCAAAAACAACCAGTCTCACCAAGGATTTCTTTAATTTTTGTTCAGTGATAAGTGCTAGGTAACAGATGAAGTAAAACCAGTTGCCCACGTGTTTTTCCCAAGCAGAATTTATGTCACAGCAAGCCCATCTCTGGTAACGTTTTTGTCTTAAGAATTCTTAGAAACCTGCAGCCAAAAGTCAACATTATTTGAAGGAATCTTCTCCTGTTGCAGAAGGTAGGGCCAAGAGCACAGCTTAGCCAGAGCAATTCAGAACTGGCACAATCACTTGCCACAAGCAAATGCACAGAACAGGCTAAACAGAAACATTATCACAAGTTACACCAGAACCGAAGAAACAGAGAACAAGTAACCACAGAGTGCTCCCCCTTTTCTAACTCTCTTGCCAAAATGAGAAAGGGTTTGGTGCTCTAGTGCATAGAATGGAATTTTATCTCCACGTCTCCACATGTTAAATGCTTAAGTTATGTGTTTGGAGTCTTACCTTGTCATGTGCTGATGATATAAAGTAATGATGTTTGGCCCACTAAGCCCCACTGGTTTTTCCTAGTAACATGATCACTGTCAAACTGTGCCTGATATTCCAGATAAATACACTTATACTCTGTAAGAGCAACGCTATTCTAAATTAACACAAGTTTGAAAGAACTACAATACTTTCATTGCGACACTCCCTTCTCCTTCTTTAACCTTGCTCTCAATCTCTAAAGGGGAGTGTCTTAGAGTCAGCCAAGGTCCACAGAAAATATTCAAGTGGCTTTCACATTTTTCCAAGAAAATTGTTACAGGTTATGCATAAACCTGTCCTCAGAAAAAAGTCTAGCTGGACTTACGTCCAGAGATTTAGGTCGTGTATTCTTTTTTCTTGCTGTTAAAGAATTATCTACTAGTCCAAGAAACCAAAAACTAAATCAATGCTTGCCTAACCTCCCATGTAATTAGTTATTTTGCTTGGAACATCATCTGTTGGCTGATAGTTATAGAATAAATTGTTAGAAAGGCCTTTGAAGTTATGCTTTTTAATCTAACACCATTCTCAAACTATTCATTCTCTGCTTGCATTTCCTTCAAAGAAGAAAAGAGAAAACATAACCAGTGTACTTAAGCAAAGAAGAGACCAACCATGTCTACATACAATCCTCTAATACAGAAAAATATTATGCAACTTATTAAAGAGATCCCATGGGGAGATATAAGGAAGCATTTGGAATACTCACATTCCCTGGCTGTGCTCAAAATAAATAACCTTTGTGTGCACATCATCAGTCTGGTGTTGGTTTGTGGGTAAAATAAATGGGCAATGTTGAGAGTTTGTACATTTTCTTAGACCAAATGTCATGATTAAATATTTGGTGCCAAGAATAAGTCAGGAAATTTTTGTTTTCCCCTCTGAATACTTCATTTATAATATGCACCATGCCCTTATCTGAAGAGCTTTGTGAGGTAAATGCACAAACATTTTATATGCCCCAACTTCCAGAAGGTCTAATTTTTCAAGAAACTCAGTGCTGTGAACTCCCAGTGACTCAAAAGGAGTTCGGAACATCCAGCACCTTTCCAGGTTCAAGTCTTCAATGATACAGGAGCAAATCCCTCCAACAACTGCATCCTAGCAGGAGGGAGCCCAGCCAACTTTGCTACCCCAGTGCAGGTGCAAGGGGGGTCCAACACTACCCTCACCATCCCCAGCTTTGGGAATGCAGAGCTACACAGTGGGTTTTGGGTCAGTCCAAAACTGGCCAATAGATCCAAAATTTCCTAGGGGTAGGGGAAAGGTAGGGGACTGCCATATGGCGAGGCTGATGGATGACTGGGTTTAAGCTTTACATGAGTACTACCAGAAGGGGATGGCATCACAGGGCCAAAGAAAGCAGCAGCACAGTGTAAGATGCTATAGCGTGGCTTAAACAGCTTGATATACAGGCAGCCCAGGATACAAGACCCACTGAAAAGATTTAAAGTCAAGGACAAGCAGTTGCTTTACTCGACTTCCATACATGGCCAAGATATGGTTTGTAACCAAAAAGCCAAAATCATTTTGCATTTCTCTCAAAATAATTATGAGGACTGGGGAAGTGTCAGTGAAATGCTCCACTTTAGACATTTTAGCTAAGGGAGTGGCAGCCAGATTAGGTTTTCTTAATCACTATAAACTCACACCACTACTGCCTCAGCGCTACCAAAGGCTTTGACCGACTTAAACCAGCACTTCCTCTCCATTGTTTTCATTAGCTCACCACAAGACTGTTGTCATGTTCATATAGCACAAACACTTTTAAAAGTTAACTCTGGCATAATTGATAAACAAGTCTGATCACAATCTCTTAATTTACTATCTTTTCTGCTCACAGACAGGACATTTTTATAGCCTCAGCTGTTTCCATCCTGCAAGGGAGCGGGGGAAAAAACACAGCTCAAAGAGCAGAGCCATATCTGAACCAACCAGAGAAGAAAAGCAGCATGTGCCGGGGCTGATAAGGAGAGAAGACAGAAGAGATGGTCAGCAGGAGCCACTGCAGGCAAAGGGGAGGAAAACATTTTTAGTGTGATAGAAACCAGTGGAAGTAGGTGTTGCACACACATGCATACACACACACGCAGCAGGCCTGGGCTTCCTCTGCCTTTCCACTGGGGAAGGGAGCAGCTGGGAAGGACAGCCAGGACACCTTCCCCAACCTTAAAACTTCCCTGCTCCAACACCGCAAAGCCAGGACTGAGGCTATTCTTTCTGGGCACAAAATCTTCTCTCCACAAACTTCCAAAATACTCCCATTTCGTCCACACTGAAAAGCTGTGGAGTGGCATCTCAGCAGAGACATGTGCTCACCAGTGAAGCATTTCTCCTCACTGTGTCAGAGGTCATGTTCTCCAGAAAAGCCACATTTTGTGGTCAGAAGGGCAGGATGAGACAGGAGACTCTGGTTAGTGGGGTTTCTGGCTTACTGGAAACACCACTTTTTTCCCCTCTTTCTTTGGCATGAATACTGTGTTGACAGATGACGGAGAGGAACATGGTGCTCTAAGTATATGCAGCTCATGGAAAAGTATGCATTTTTTTCTGAGGATTCACCAATATTCCACTGCAGAATTGTACATAACTCACTAGAAACAATGCAATACAGACAAGAAGTTGAAAAGAGTCATCCTTAACTATAAAGTTTCCTGCTCTGTAACTGTCTCAAAGACTAAAGAGGCAATGCACACAATGCTTACCCTCTAGTGGAAAAAAAAAAAATCAATGATTGGGAAATAGTTAAGTTGTTAAGAGTATTATCATTCACCCTTTTTCTTCCTTCATCACATAGATCACTGTAGGGATGAAATACAGAACCAAAAGTCTCATTAAGGTGAGCATTGGTGCAAACTATGCATGTCAAAGTGAACACTGAACTTCCTCTGGAAGCACAATCCAAAAATATAATGAAGTTTATTTGAAACTCTGCTGAAGTGCTACAGAGCCCAGTAAAAATCTGGGCTACAGAAAAGGAAATTAGAGAGAGCAGGAAGTAGTCTGGACAAACAGTTCTTTTAAGACAGAACTGAAGCATCCAGGGGTTAGATTCACAGCTAACAAGAACTTTCATTTCAGGTCCTATGCATGCTGTATTATGCACATACAAGAATTTGGCCTTCCACACAGCTTCCCATGGTATTACAGGAGTCTCTGGAGGGCTCCCAGGCACCAAGTGCAGACATCAGGAAGAAGAAGGGTTGCATTTTGATGATCCCTTCTACTGCAGTAAGTTTGCCCAACCTCCTTTCTGCCTCCCAACAGGAATGTCAGATAAGAAAAGCTGCAAAGTGCTGTTCATGCCTGCTGGCTAGCCAAGGAGAAAGTGAAGATCTTGTTACAGCTTAAAGGAAAACAGTGCAAAATGGACAGAGAGAAAGCAGAAATTAAAGCAACAGTTCACGTACAGATGTATACATAATGAAAGTAAATGCCTCCAGTCTTGGCTGATATTTCCTGTCAATGAAACAAGCCCTGTTGTTGCAGATGATTTTGAAAATAACGAAAAAACGCCTCCACTATCAGGGTAATTCCACTAATTATCACTAGTTAAATGGATGTATGGAGCTGGTTCATGTCTGCACATGAAGCCTTTCAGTATAATAGAGAAAGCAATAAAATTGACATATAGACATCATTAAATGACAATAACTTAAATTTTTGACAGGACTACCACATAAAATGCTTGTCAGCAGTATTTTGAGGTAGTATACGCAAAAATTAAATCCTTTTCTTGGCTTAGTTGTCTTACTGGACAAAGAACAACCCTAATTTTAATTCAAACCTGGAGCACTTAAGTCCTTCTTTAGTCCCTTAATGCTCTGTTTCTAATACTTGAGAACATGTTCCTCAGGGAGATTGAAAAAGAATTAAATTCCTCGCATTTCAATACCACTAATCCCAATTCCATTTTCAATACAGCCCTAATTCTGCCATGTTTACTGAAAATAAATTCTTTCATTAAGACTTCAGTTTGGCATGCAGGATACAATACATTTACTGTTTGCTTAAGGTTAGAAACATTGAGAGACACGAAAGATTGGATTCTGCAGCATCTGCAGTAATTATTTACTTTGGCCCTTCTTCATCAGTAGTAAAACCTACAGTATTTCTGCTGTCTCTTCCCTGACATAACTGTCTAAAATCTCAATACCATTATATGCAGTGAAGTTTGCAAGCGAGACTGGCTGTGTTACAGGTCCTTCTAGGTTTTTTGACTTAGTTTCTATTCACGAGGCACTTTGTTTTCATGGTGACCATTTGAAATATAAATATTTCTTTCTGGAGGAAACATAGCTTTTTGGTGGTGTGGTTTCTCTGCATGTTTTCCTAGAACTGACATAAAAGGAAAAAAAATTTAAAATGTGATTCTGGTAACAACTGAAGCTTTCCCTTACTTTGCTCATAAAACTAGTTAAAAAAACACAAAAGTACATTTGCTTGTTTTCTATTGGTGACAAATATAAAACACATTTCTTAAGATGCACTATCTTAACAGAAACGTCAATGAACAGAAATTGCTTCTGAACAAAGCCTCACAAACAGTCTCTCTTTATAAACAGCCAGATTACTTTTCTGTATTTTTATAAAAAGCTGACTTCCACAGAACTTCTGCAAAATAACTTTTCAGGCCAAGTATGGAATTCAAAACAGTTCCTACCGAGACACTCTGTGCCTATGAACTTACAAGGTTACCATACACGCTATCAGCTTGTTTTGCCGAAGTTACAGGAGGCATTTCAAACATAAGCCTTCCAACAAGTGCTGCTGTGCCGATATAACCTGCCACATCTGGAATCATCCCACAATAAAACATAGCCGGGAGCATGTGCACAAGTACACTAACACTTTGCAGTGAATATCTTAGATATATTCACAGGAAGCATAAAATAAAATCATACAGATAGGTAATTTCATTTGCCACATAGACTAAGTCACATTCCACACATTTTAAAGTTTAAAGCTTTAAAAATAGTCCAGCTTGTTTCTTCACATTCCTGGTCTGAGCTTTCCAGTTTTACTGTGGGAATACACTAAGACACCAACAAGTAAAATGAGATCAACCACATAAGCCAGCAGCTTGCATATGTCTTCATTCATGCAAACATTCAGTGTTGGCATGGGAAAAGGAAGGGATGGTGCCCAAGGCCCCACATACATAACCCTGGAGTCAGAGGCTCCAATGTCTGCCCCGCCACAATCGCTGATGTGCCCGAGGCATGCTGCACCAACCTTGCCACGAGGCCACTCTGGCAATCCAGATTTCAGGTAACAGAACAGAAAACTGGCCATCACTGGGATCACACTATTCTGCCACCTGCACAGGAAGTTCTCTTCTGTGAGCATCTCTAAACCCCCTGTATGCTCTTTTTGCAAAACAGGCACAAGTATTTCAAATGGATGACAATACAGAGTTTTCCAGGCATCTGTATGCAGCATTTGGGGGTTGGAACTAGATCATCTTTAAGGTCCCTTCCAAACCAAACCGTTCTATGATATACTTAAAGTACTCATCAGAAATACCGATGCAGCTCTGAGAAGTGAGTTATAAAATAAATATATTTTCTTTTTGTTCAAAGTAATGGTGTTGTACTTGTACCACTGGAAATTGTAACTCAGGTCCAATTATTTTGAGGAAAAATGTCTCTAGCACAAATATTATGCTGTGCTGGTTACCATGAGTTTTAAAATTATTATTTCTAACAGAGGTGATAAAAGTTCTATTACAAGATCCCAGGTTTTTATATAGTCTACATCTTCAAAGAGAACTGTAGATGATTAAGCCACAGTCATTAGGGGTTAATGTTATACATAAACATGACATTAAAACTTGACTTTTGTTTAGACTGGTTACAAAAAAGAACATTTTTCAGCTCTGTTGTAGTAGATTAGAAACACAATATAAACAACACTAAAAAGTTTATATTGAGGTTTTCCTAGGTTAGGATCACAATAGCAAAGTAAGAAAGCATACCATAAGGATAACCTCAGCCAGCAAGAAAAGCCACCTGTTATTTAAGTTAGAAAGGTGTTATGAAAATATTGCCAGTGAAAACAATGAAAAGCACAAACTTTAAGCTCTTTGAAAATCCTGCCGTTCCTTTCCTATAGTGACACTTATAATTTCAAGCTCACAAACTAGAATGGCAGAGAGATAAAAGTTAATCACAGAACAGGCAGTGGGTTACTTGTTTTTTGATCAGCACAAGATTTTCTACTTTCAATAGGATGTTAGGACATTGTGCCAGACTAATTCAGAGCGCAAGTAATATCCTATTTGCCATGACGGAAATCACATCCAGCAGGGAGGCAGCAGGGCCAGGCACATCGAGCCCAGGCAGACAACGCAAGAGGATGATGGAGAGGGAGCTCCAGCACCACTTCTGCCCAGCTGCCAGTGGGAGCTTTGACATCCCACTCCCTCCTTCAGTCCTATGTCCTCCTCTCTGCCCCTCACCCCCAGGTCACAGGGAAAACTCCGTTGCCACAACTGTGTCTGTGAGGAGCATGAAAAAAAAATGCAAACCCACAAGCTAACAGAGCTATGTCAGCAAAAATCCCTGATATAGATGCAGCTATCCCAACAAAATTGAGCCACATTTGGCAGCAGTGGTTCCTCTAGTACAGCCTTCTCTTTGTATGCACGAGGACATAATTATGGAGGTAAATACACCATGAAAAAGGAACAAACACATGAACCAGGAAAAAGCAGACTCCCTTAATCAGCAATCATGGAAATAATGTTGGCTTGTGACACTCTGAGAACAGGAGGACGTTCAGAAGGATGTTCAGAAGAAGATCCAGAAGGATGAGGCGGTGAGATAGGCTATGAACTGATACAGCAACAAGGCCTCTGGCAGTTCCAGAAGAGGTGCCACCACATTTCTAGTTAGCTGGTGGCTCAAAGCTGGTAACTTTGCCCTGTGGCGCAGCAGAGACCACAGGGCAAGGGGTCACCAGCCTCAGTGCCTTCCTACTCTCCCCAGCTGGGAGCCACCCTATGCCCAGACACAGCCTGTCCCCTTAACGCGGCCGCTCTTGACCCAGAGGGGCTACGGAGCAGGGAAAGGTGACCAGCACTGCTGCTACTCCAACTGAGAACTGCCCAAAGACATCAGCTGGAGACACCAGAAAATGCCTTGCAGCAATGGACCAGAGAAGAGTGGAGACTGTCTCTTGTTCCCCTCAGGATTCTGCGAGAAAGAAAATGAATGTTTGCTTGGGTTTTTTAAAGCAAAAATATGAAAATTATGGCTGTGCTGAAGCAGACTGCCCATGATATGTCTTGGGGGAAGAAAAAGAACAGCACCAATGTTAGCCTTCACAGAATACATGCCAAAAGCTCTCCAGGGCATGTTTCAGATTGTCTTTTCAAGTGTGAGTCTCTGGTTATATGTCTTCTCTCCATTATGTTTCCCTCTCGTTACTGGGGCTGCACCAACTACCCAAGAGCTGAACAGGAGGGATAAACAGTCAGCACAAGGGCTGCGAGACCCTGAGGGCTCCAGGCCACAATAATTCATTTGGCAGAGCTGCCCTCATCTGTAGACATCAGACTTCCAGATCAGTAACCAGGATTAATCCACTGAAAACACAGACAGTACAGCATTGCCAATCATCAAGGAAATAAAACATCCTGGGCAATATTTCATAAGCATACACACACACTTTTAGGAATCAACACATTCCATTGTTACAACTTTTTTAATGCAAGCTAGCATGCAGCTAGTGGTTTATAAGGGTATTAATGTTATCACTCACATGGAAACCCATGGGAACCACAAATCTAAGATGAAGAAAGAGTAAAAGAAAAAAAAAACCAACAAAAAACAGTTAGAGTTGTGATTGATAGGCTCCTTGATTAGAGTAATGTCAATTCACTGCGGAAAACCAGCTACTGAACAGTGAACTGTGAAGCCGCACCCACACAAGTCAGCCAGAGGGTGGTGGAAAACCAGAAAATTTAGGGTAAACATCAAACTCAGCTCCAGGGAATATTTACATGAGAAGACACAAAAGAAAGCAAGCTACTAGGATTGCTTTATATCTGGTTTTGGATTTTTTGTCCTTGTAAACTGGACCCATAGTTACCAGAAGAGACTAGAAAAGACATTGCTTCTCAAAGTAGAAATAGTATTTTTGGAAGAAAATGTGCAGGACAGTTTCTACACTCTCTCAGCCTTGACTTCCCAAAAAATGAAGAAAAACAAAGTATTAAAAACCCAAATAAAGATTCCAAGAGGGTTACAAAAATATCATCCATTTCAGCTGCAGAAAAATCCTCTCAGTCAAACAACAAAATACATCTTGAAACATTATTTTTAGGAAATCCATCAGAAGAAAAAAAAACCCCACACCCAACAGTGGGAATAAAATGTTACGAAGTAGCTTAAAAAAAAAACAAACAAAAAAAACCCAAAAAAACAACCTACCAAGGTCAGAACATCATTAACCAGTAATAGGAGAGATGGCATATGCATCAGCAAAGCAAGCTGATATATGGTCAGAATTAAATTATGATTCATCTTCTCCAGCACAGAAAAGTTTACTAGAAAATGTGAAACATCAAAAAAACACTTCTTAGTTGTTCATCGCACAGTCTGGCTCCAAAAGCCTGAGGTTTAATTCCTCTACGTTAGCCCTGTCAACAATATTGAAGTTCAGAGGTGGATGCACCTTCTCATGTTAAAGTCTTTATGCAACACCGGCCATTTGCTTCCAATCACCTACCAAGTAAAATGACCTGTGCTTAAATACATGGCAGATTTTATCATCAGGCTCTTTTTATTAGTCATTCTCTCATTTGGAAATCTTATTTTTCCACATACCTGTACTTCACTGCATGCAAGCAGGCAGACACTGTAGGAACGCAGGCACTTCTGAAGTGCCAAGGCAAAGAATCATGTTGACTTTTTTCTAAAAAGTTACTTTTGTCACTGTTATCCAGTCCTAACGTTCACTTTACTGTACAGAAGATTCAAAATTTCTTAATGAAAGAATGCATCTGTAAGAGGCTATGGCCAGCATCAGTACATACATATCTGAAAGTCAACGTTAACAGTGCTTTTAAAGAGTTGAGCACATGTAAGTGCAAAAACATCACAGGTACGTTAGACATAACCAGAAAGTTTTAAGGCAGTTTCATTCCTATGTATTAACATGAGGGTACATCTAATAGTTATGGCTGTTTGGGGGTCCTGAAATGATGCCATGCAGTGACTACATGTTGCTTTCTTGAACATAAGGTTTGCAGCACCAGAGCAGACTAAAGGCATCACGTTTCTTCCCTTACAACAGAAGACTGAGCTAAAGCTGCTTTCGTGCCCCAACTCTTCAGTGGGTAATTTTCAGAGAGAGAAGGGATTAACTGGCTCTGGGTTTGTGGGGCGCCTGGTACACTAGGTCCTGATTAGGGCTGGCTTTCTTAGAGAAAACAACAGTTAAGGAAGGAAAGTGGTTTACAGAAACCTCTTGGGTAGATTTGGTTTAGCTTGAGGACCGCCCAACCCATCCACCCAGTTGGGTGCCACCTGGCCTGTGTCCCAGCCCCCCACAACACACTAGGGAGGGCGCAGGGTGGCTGTGCCCTCGCCCCAGCTGCTGTGGGCTGCCCACGGCCCCTGCGTGGTCCCCAAGGCTGAGCCCAGGCAGCCTGACCCCCCCAGGGCTGTGCTGCTCTCTCACCGTGCCTGCTCTGTCAACTGCAGTGAGTTTCCAAATACTGGGGGATACTCAAGTTTTCACTTGAATCCAGATCAGAAGAAAGCCCAAATTCCGTTCATTCAAAGTGCTTGCACAAAAGAAACCAGCGGATGACAGAGAGATGTATTTTGTTATTACAGTCCCTTCATATACAGTTCAAACAACTTTAATATCCCCCAACTTACAGAGACCAAGAAGGAAAAGAAAGAATTGACCATCAGAAAAAGGATGGAGAGAAAAATTCCAGATGCAAGTTATTCACAAAGGAAATATTGTGACGTTCTACATGTTAAAAATATGATTTTTAAAAAGTTTTGTTACTGAGCCAGAGGCCTTCTATTAGCCTGGACTTCTCTCTGGTTTTACATTAGCACATATTTGTCCCTCTCTTCTGCACACAGGTAAACAGCATTGCTTTCATTGCACTGAAATCTGCAACCAGATCTTTATCTACGCTCCAGTTATCAAGCTTTAGTTTAACAAGAATAAAAAGTTAGGTAATGCCCTACTGTGATTAAATACTAGCACAACCCGTGCCCCGAGAGCTATATGCACAAAACAGCGTAGGCTTTGTTGCAGCATCTTTCAAAAGCAGGATGTTCTTGGAGCTCACCCCACGGGGCTTAAACCCATGAAAACTACACAGAACTATCCTTTACTTCTGTAGCATTTTCTCAGCTGTTCCATTACAGACCGTAGCAATGTGCATTTGGCACCTTGCTCTGCCTTTGCCATGTCAAGCCTGACTTTGGCCTAGGCATCACCATGGAGGGGGCTGGTGATGGACAGGCATAGAGAGAGGAGGACGGAGCTAGGTTTGAACCTGACCAAATAGTGCCATTGCCTCCACCCCAGCGCAGTGATAGACACTGGTTTGGGATGAGCAGATGAAGGACCCTCACGCAACACCACTCACCACTCTGCTGCACAGAAACCCCAAACTGGCAGAAACACCCCTAAAGATTATGTATTACCTTTCAGCTTTGCAAAGCACTGGGGTGGAGGGAGAGGAAAAAAAACCACTCCAGAGGTATTGCTGGATAGTTTTTTGCTCCTCAGTTTTTCTTTTCACGTAAGACCGTTTTGTTTTTTTTAAAGATACATGAACATCTTTATTTCCCCTGAACAGTTGCTTGGAACTGCTACTTGGTTTACCAAAGAGAATGAGCAAGCAATACACTGCATGAAGCAAAGAAAAGGAATGTTTTCTGAACTAAAAGCTGAATTATGATGTAGGTAAAATTGCAGTATTTCCCCTTTCAATTTTGAACAGTTAAAAACAGGTTCTTCAGTACATGCTGCACCCACAGGCATGTGATCACAATTGAGTTTCAGGTATTGTGCAGTCACTACAAAGAGAGAAGGGAAAAAAAAGAAGAAAAAAAGGCATACACCAGAAGTTTTAGATAGTGGGCACACCAGGTCCAAATGGATACAATCTGCATAGTATGAGCTCATCCCCATCGAAGGAAAAAAAAAGTGAGTCAACATACAAACCAAACCTCAGATGAAATAAACTGGAGAGGAAGAAGTATGGTACAAGTTCAAAGGGTATTTATATCAGCTTTGGAAGCAAAATTTTAAAGGAACAGTGCTTCCTTTTGCATGTGAGTCACATTACTTAAAAAAACCCTCTCAAACCAAAGAAAAAAAGAAGGGGGAAAAAAAAAAAAAGGCACGGCAGCATGAAAAAAGCTCATATGCTGGTTAATTTGTTTCCATAATGCATTTCTAAATCCGAAGTCGTCGTGAAAGGGAGCTGGCAAGTGACTGCAAGAGTCACAGAATCCGTTCATTTCTTTAAGGTACAACACGACAGTTTTTACCCCTGCCCTCATTCCTGCCAAGCGCAGATCACTGCAAAATATATTAAGTTCAAATACCCCAGAACCCCCCCTGCATGTAGCATAGAGCACCAGAGCAAAGGTTTTGAACATGTCTCTTTGGTGGTGCCTGGTGCAGCTAGGCAGGAGGAGAGGGCCGTCAGACCTCATGTTCATATCAAAGCTAGACTGAGCATGACTTTGTCACTGAAGGTATCAGTTTCAGGGAATTCCTTTCAAACAAGGTCTATGAGACATACCACAGCCTGCCCCTCTGGAAAATGGGCTCCTTCCCAGCCCGATTAACCCGCTACCTTAAACTATCACATTTAAAACCACACACACACATACAAGGATACACTACATCGATTTGGCTTGTAAACGCATATCCCAGGGCCCCTGCTGCCACTAGTGATGAAAACTTCACACTATGAAAAAACTCTGGTCTTGTATTTGATGAAGCTTTCTATGAAAAAACTCTGGTCTTGTATTTCATGCAAGAGTTTATCTGTGCTCCACGATGCAAAGTCCTTCTTGCCCCACCACATATAGCTGGGGCTCTTCCACCTCTGCCCATTGCTGAGCCTAGGTCCTGTCAGCGAACACAACCAGTGTGCTACATCTTGGGGAGCAACACGCACACTGAGAAAAATTCAAAAGCCTTAGTAACAAAGGTTTTGCTTACGAGATGCCCTAATGCAGCAAGTCAGCAACATCCAGAACTATTTATTCCTAGCTTTCTATGACTGACATGACAAGATTCTCCAATTATTAGCTTATTTTTTTCACTGCAACAAAAGATGCCATATGTTTGCATAAAAGATGACTAAAAAACACCTGTAAAGAGGTGTAAGTAACAAAAGTTGAGCTACAGGATAGTCACTACTATCTCTCCTGTTACTGTCCATAAGATGTGCATGTGCAATCCCACTTCGAATACATAAATTAGGCCTAAGGGAGATCACGAGAAAAAGAGCACAGAGGGCAGCACTTCCCCAGATTCCTAATATCCAGAGTACCAACTGATTATGAATCAACGTTTGCAGAGCACATTTCCCCCAAGGTAACTGTTGTGGGAAAAAGAGGGAAAACTCCTGGGTTGGGGTATAGACAGTTTAATAGGTAAAGCATAAGCCACACAGGCAAGCAAAGCAAACCAAGGAATCCATTCACCACTTCCCATCGGCAGGCAGGTGTTCAGCCATCTCTGGGAAAGCAGGGCTCTATCATGCTTAACAGTTATTTTGGAATACAAATGTCATCACTCCGAATGTCCCCCTTTGTCCTTCTTTCCCCAGCTTTATATGCTGAGCATGATGCCATATGATATGGAATATCGCTTTGCTTAGTTGAGCTCAGCTATCCTGGCTGTGTCCCCTCCCCCAGCCTGTGCTGGTGGGGGGGAAAGAAGCAGAAAAGGCCTTGACTCTGCGTAAGCACTGCTCAGCAGTAACAAAAACATGCCTGTGTTATCAACACTGGTTTCAGCACAACTGCAAAACACAGCCCCAAACCAGCTACTGTGAATAAAATTAACTCTACCCCAGCCAAAACCAGCACAGCATCCTGTCAGGCAGTATATGGCAACGTGTGAATAGCTCACCTCAACATTTTCAGGTCAGACAATATCTCAAATGGGTCAGTGCAACATCAGGCAGAAAGCACCCTTCCTTTCTAAAAACAGAAGCTGACAGCTTTGTGCAGGCCCCTTACAGCCCGTGTTCTTGCAGCTGGGGCAGCTGCACTTCCGTGATTACCCCTTTTACCTCACGGCAGACCCTCACTGGCAGCGCCACACCAGAGCAACCGTGCCCCAGTGCTCTGGCAGAGCAGCAGCAGGTTAAAAGGTCAGATTAGTAGATCTGCTGAAGGCACACACCGACAGGCAAGGGCAAGCATCTTGACTGAGGACAACGAGCACAGCCGCTGCTAACATGACTCCACTCCTCTGGCTCCACAAAAAGCCAGAGCCGGCAGAGGAAGTGCACTACGGTCCCAAGAATCACCTCCACGGAGCAGAGTCCGGCCAGGCTCTGACAGGCTGTGGTAACCTTACAGGCACAGATACTTCATGTGTTAGGGAGTACAATAAATCCAACATGCTTATACTTCCCAGACACAAACACCAGATTATTAGCAACAGTTACCAACACAATTACCACAGGAGTTCCCAAATGGATTTCTCTATATTCCTGCCTACATCCTACTTGTGATCCCTGTGAGCTTACACACCAGCACACCTCACAGCTTAAAGCTGCACATTTTACGGCTGGATTTTTAATCAAAAGCGATGGGAACATAACCTAGAATATAGGCCTAGAGGAAAGAAAAAACAGGTAAAGGCAAAAGACCTGAATGAGCGTCTAATATACAATTTTGGTGGAAGAAAAGAGAGCCTCTGGCCTAAGTCTCACTGCCACTATGACATTTTCCTGCAGAAGTTCGTAGTTTTGTAACTGACACTGACCAAAACCTTCAAGTCACATTATCTTGAGTGAAATTTTTAAACATGCTATACAAGCAAAACGTTCAGCTGTTTCCACCTCCCCTTAGCCTTGGCAAGGTTATCATTACACTGTGTCACTGCTGTAAAACAAATCCAGTCATCTACAATTGCACCACAGAGAAGATGGCTCTGCTGAAAACAGGGGAGGGACTGCATCTGCTGGGGTGTGCCAAGCGAAACTCATCAGCATCATTGCACATGACTAAGCATGTATTCGGGTACGTCTACTCAACCACCACTTTGAAAATAAATGTAATTTCTTCTTATCTCCCTCCTCCCACCAAGCTCTAACTATTGGAAAAGACAGAACACTGTAAATGAAGCTTAAGAAGCCTTAAGAAGAAAAAAACAACATACCACAAGATATGAAGCAACTGTTCAAACAGGATAATGACTGTCCATATTCTATTTATGATTAAAATGTATCAGGTAAGAAATATTAGAAATGACGACCCTATTTCTAAAAATAGGAAGGTGACGGCAGATGCACTTGACAGAGACTATTCATGTGAATAGAGGCCTGTAAGGTAATAATTAATGTAAATGTAATAAATGTAAATAATTAATGTAAATGTTGCCTTTCTTGCTTAATTCTAATTTTGAGAGGTAATACTTACTTTGTCAATACTAGTTTCTAATGTCTGGGTCCAGAGCAATCAACTAGTTTTCATTTTACACTTCCCAGAACTGGTAGAAAATGTCTCTCTCTTCTGGATATGTTCCCCCAAGAAAGGAGAATAATAATTAAAATCATAATGGAATTATCAGCCAAAGTAAGAAAACACTGTTTGGCTGCACTTCCTCCTCCAAAATTAAAAAAACACATTAATTTCAGTCCTGCACCTGTCATAATATCCCAGCAAAATATTAGATAACAGATGAAACCCATAAGGAAAGTAGAAATTTTGGATTCAAAATATGAGCTGCTTCTTAGTATGACAAGGGTATATTTTCCTCATTAGAGAAACAGTCATTAAAAATACATGCAAGGAAGGCTTCCATGAACTCCTCAGAAGCACTTATCACCACCTTACACAGCCTGTTGATAGCTAGTAGGAAAGCCAGACAAAGTAATGAATTAAGTTTGCTTTCTACTTTCTAGAAGTACCAATAATTCTCTCACACACATATTCTTCGCACGCGGGTTAGCACAGTGGCTACGCGACAGCCAATTCAGCAGACAGACAAGGAAAAGCCTTGCCATTCTTTGCTTGTCTGTGCATTACTTCAGTAGAGCAAATAAAACTGAAAAGCCGTGGTTCACAGCCTCTTTGCCACCAGAACTATTAGAGCGAAAAAACAGTGATATACTCGCACTGATACTTACTTCTAAGTTAAAACTTGTATGCAAACGCAGACCTGATACACTATATATACACTATTTCTTTATTTATTTAAAAAATTAGTGAACTGAAAGTGACAAATAATTATGCAGCTATTTTCCAGAAGCTAGTGTTTGTACTTATATTGGCCTGAGATGTCAAACAAGCCAGATCACCTTAGGAACATGTAACCTATTAAGTTCTGGGTCAGTTATGTCCTGTTGAATGTTTTACTTGTCAAAGAATCCACAAAGCTTTACCTGAAAGGGCGAAAGAGTTTCATATTGACATTGCTTTGTCGAACTACCTGCTTTACCTGACCACCTGAAGGATGCATACAAATGATCCATTAGAAAAAGCTGAGTCAAGAAACTCTGTCAGTGTTAAGTCGTTTGTGTATTTTATTGCACGTCAGGTTGAACCTTGGACTTACCTTTGTAAGAGAAAAGCATTGTGAACAACTCAAAAATGTCTTTCCTTGCCCTGAAATAGCCACATAATTCCTTTTGTTCTGAATTACTGCATGATAAACATTAAATAAATGGGAGACAAATATTTTTACTCCATAACTGAGCTTGAAGATGCTTCTATATGCAAGTTACTAAGAACATAAATTCATTTATTAAGTAAGGTAGTAGCTATATACAGGTTCAGC
>NW_010235417.1:93989-101229 GCF_000690775.1 Eurypyga helias
AATGCATACATCAAGAAGGCCCTAAGATATCATCAGGCTTCTGCACTTGTCATGAAATAGCATTAGAAATATAGCTGGTGCCCTCTACATGCATGTGTTCAGGAAACAGCCACAAGTTAAAAAGAAAATGGAGTGAAAGAAAATAACCCTGCCCTTTGCATAGGTAAGGCAATAAATACACAGGGGAAACCCCTGTTTTGCAGTTTCATCCCCAGATCAGAAGGAAACGCCGACAGAAATGATCTCCGCAAGCGAGGAGCCAGCATCCACCTCTGCCACGCGCCCAGTGCTCAGCACAGCTCCTCTCTCCCATGCCAGCCCCTGCTGCTTCGCATCGCCCAGCGCCGCGGCCCTCGCAGGGCTGCCATCAGTCCCAGGACACCTTAACGCTATGTCGAGCAACAGCCCACGGTCAGCATCCTGCTGAGCCCACCTCCAGGGGAGAAGTGGTGCTCCCGAAGGAATAAAGCCATTCCCCTCTGCATGCTATTCTATATTTATCTTGAAAATTGATATGTGAAATATTCATTAAAATTACTCCACAGGAGATACTAAAGGCAATTTTCCCCCCCCCACAACATGCACAAAGCAGGTTGGCCAAGTGCACATTAACCCATTTTCCTGCCTGCTTATCTAGGGATCAAAGTTACAAATAAGATGTGGCTGACCTGTAGCGCTGGTTGTGTCTTACTGTACCGCGCAGAGTAGCTCTGCAGTTCGTGCCGGGGAGTATTACATTACTCATCACCCCTCTGCTGCAGTTTCAGCTCAGATACCTACTCCCAAATATATACCAGGTACCCAGGACAAGACCCAGCACTTCATTAAATATTTGGCACGTTGTCTCAAATTACCTTTGACACACAGGGTTATTTATACATCATGGCACATTGCATGCCTCTGCGACAAGATAGCATCACACAATACTGTATGACAGGAATGCAGGCAACAGATTTAAACCAATCCCCTCTTCAAGACACTTTTTCTAGGAAGCAGGTCACAAACTGAGTAATATCCATTTTATGCACTGAAAAATGCATGCTATTCATTTCCAGGAAATAAAGTCAACCACCCTAATCCTTCTCCCCTCTCACC
The DNA here is from genome assembly GCF_000690775.1 of Eurypyga helias. NCBI lineage: Eukaryota > Metazoa > Chordata > Aves > Eurypygiformes > Eurypygidae > Eurypyga > Eurypyga helias. The sequence continues at coordinate 95,085 of NW_010235417.1, forward strand.
TACACCCCCCATCAGAACAACAGAAAGACGACGCCTTTTGTTGTAACAGGTTTGCTGTTGGGACGTATTTAGTTCGTCATGCAAGCCTTGCTCTTCCCAATGCATTTGCTAGGACACCTAATGTTGACTTGGTGCAAGGGCAGTGTTTCAGAGAGTAATTACAGCAAGAGGTGTTTGGTTACATTCACTGAATCCAGTTCTGAATATGCACCAATAGCTCATATTTATGGAGCTTGTTTACAAGCCTTTAGCAGGTACATTTCTGATATGCATTCAACCACGTTAATGTTCTGAACACAAATACTGCACAGAGGAGTGTCAGCTGTTACTTTTAAAAATCCATAGATAGAAATGGGAGGAACCTACATTCTTCATTTGCCTTAGGAAGCAAAACTCTGAAATCTGAAGAATGGCTCCAGACTTCAGTGTTCTTCTGACCCTACAGCCGTACAACTATTTAAACAATCTTCTGAACTGATACCTATGGTTGCCACCTGTGCAAGCATTTGTATCCTTAGCACTCACTCAAAGGGGAAAAACAAACACTGAGGAGAAGGCTAGGAGTTTGGATCTGAAACAGAGCTCATTCACATAAATTACCTAAACCCAAGTATCACATTTCATCAGCAGTTCCTTCAGTCCAGCTAGGATGGAAATGAGACCTGGAGAAGTTCTCAAGATGCTCACTCCTTTGCAACCTCTAACAAGAGAAAAGCAATGGAGATTCAAGTGTACAAGTACGTACTGTTCCAGATTCACAGCTGAGGTGAAGCAACAACAAGAAGAATATTTTAATTAAATTAATTAATAAAATCAGCACTGACTATATACATAGTACCATGCATTCCAGCCCAAGTACTTCCTGCAACACAAACTGTGAGTTCTCTCCTAATCCATTCAGACTGCCACCTGAAGTTATTCCCCAGCTCAGCACAAGGTGACACAGCATAATGAAAATCCGTAATAAAGAACCGGATAACATGCATATACAATAGACGATCCTGTACAAAAAGAAGCTGATCTCATGATTAAGCAGCAAACAAAAACTACCCACTGTCTCGTAAAGTTCATTAAGGGAAGTGTTTAAGCAGAAGGGTTTTTTTCAGCTGGAAAGGGTGTCAGCAGAGACCATTGTGTTGCATTAGGAATTTTTCCCTTGCTTCTAGCAACTGTCTTCAGATAGTGCACTTGTTCCTCTAAATCCTCCTGTGCTGTCCCCTGTGTGCACAACTTTAGAGGCCAAGGGTATTGCACGTCCCTAACACCACTAACAGATGGGACTCACCTCAGCCAGTAACACAGATTATAGTTACTGCGATACACTCTTATCCGATTACGTGCAAAAAAGAATTCCACTATCTGCCAAACCCAAGTCTTCTCAAAAGGAGGAATAAACATCTTCTGCTCCTGCTCCACTTTCTGCTTTGCCTTTTTTTTTATGTTAATTTTTTTGCTGGACTCCATCATACATGATCTGCACATGACAGACTAGGAAAAAATATCTTGCAAGTTTTAAAAGCCTTCCAATTGGCTGCTGGAGTTGTCTATTCAGGTAAGAAAATGGCAATACATGTTATCTAAAGCAAGTAGTATTTTGACGTACTCAGTCTTTCAAAAGTAATGCTATAAAAGCATTAAAAAGCTATATGCTATAAAATGCTATAAAAAAGCTATATAATGCTATTTTATGCTAAAAAAGCATAAAATATGCAGAAGAGTTACGATAAATGATCGAATTAGCAAAGACTATTTAAAGTATTTTGACATACTCAGTCTTTCAAAAGTAATGCTGTATTAGAAAAAAGCATAAAATATGCAGAAGAGTTACAATAAATGATTGAATTAGCAAAGGCTATTTAAAGTTGATTATAAAACATCCTCACATACTCCCAACCAAAATTTCACATGGCTTTGGAAATTCTATTTTGATGCTTCACTACGGCAGTTACACAGCAGGATAAACTGTAACACCCCCTTGGGCATAACTGCAGTCTGCACAGGCAATAAGCTGCAAGCTTAAAAGGTCTGAGAAGGATTTATCTTGGACTAACAGATCCAAAGAACCTGCTTTTTTAGAAGCCAAAACTCCACAACACACACTTACAATGCCAGGCTCAGTCATTTTGAAAAGTGAATTGGTAATATCTACTTGGCTGAAGACAGCAAGGGGAGAAACTGCTGGCTTTGTTTGTCCAGACCAATGCAGATGAGATGCCAGTGACAAGAACTGAAGTTTAAGTCTAATCCACACGTTCCCATCACACAGGTCAATAACCCATCTGCCACAAGGAGTCAGGCCCCACAGAGGAAGCTTTAGGAGACCAGTTAACAAAATGTAGCAACATCCAGAAAGAGCCAGGCAGGTGATTTCTGAACCCATGGCTTACCTACGGATTAACTCCCTCCTCACCAGGCCACCTACAGCTCTAGGAGGAAAAAAACAAGAAGAAATGAACCCAAGTGCAGACTTTCTTCCTAGTTATATCAGTGTTAATGGGGCACTGAAATAAAAATAATCAGAAAGCAAAGTGAGTATAAGCTAGGGAGTAGAGCCTACTGCACTTTGTGTTGTGGGAGGGTCTACCCTTCCCAACACAGAATGGGGCTTTTCTTGCTCCCCTTCCCACACAGTAGAATGCTCACAAGATCTAGAGAAGATAATAAAACAAAAACCCCAAAACATAACCCTGAACGGCTGCTCAAAGCAGGAAAGCGCTTGAGAGCACACGCAGCTCAGACTTAAGCACAAGTCAGAATTTTTTTCCTTTCATGGAACTAGGAGTCTAAATATGACTAAAGATCTTTTTGGGGAAGTTTTTACTTACTTGTAAATGTAACTATGCATAGATGAAAGAGTTATTCTTAGTCATCCTCTCCATGTCAAAAATAAACCCAGCGATTTCCAGAATGTGTCACAATACAATATTAACTATGTATCTGCACGGTCACTGAATCAGTGGACACTTAACAGCCTTAATTTAGAATATCTGTATTTTCTGGAAACGTAAGGTGCTGGAACACCCTGAATCACTAACACCACTTTTAAAGGAGCCAATTTGCAGCACACACACCTCTCAAACTGGTCCTAGCAATGAGTAAAGCGAACAGCGTGCCATCCCTTAGCAGCCTGGGTGCCAGACACAGAGCAGAGGCTGCGTTTTTCAAATTAATGGGCTCCTCACACACAAGGAGCTTGAAAAGAAAACGTGTATCAGAGAAACAATTTGCTCGCATACAAAACGCACGCACTAAATGTATATTACACAGGTACACACGTATTATACAGATACACGCATGCTGCGCTGCCAGCACACAAAGCAACCCCTCAGCCTTCCCGCAGGTCCTTGGCTCTGGATACAACACACGAGCAAGCTGAGAAAACAGGGCCATACGGGGAGGCAGACCTCAGTAGCAGTCGTATGAAACTGTCTTCATTTGAAGGGAATCAAAACACACCATGGCCCAAAGAAGCAAAGCCTCTTCCACCAGAAAACAGAGGTTTTCCGCTGACGCCAGGCAAATCAAACTGAGACCCAGGACTCCTGAGGAACAGATATACGTTACCAAGGACTCACAACAAATGTTACAGCCACGTGGAAGAGTCCCAGTGGGAAATATATAGCATTTGAAAGTTTTCCCTTGAGTTTTCAAGATACTAATTATAAAATACCAGAGCAGTGAGACAGCTGGAGCAGATACAAGGTACGTGCTGAAAGAGGTGAAAGACTTAAAGCATACTCGTGGAGAAACTGGATAGCAATCACCTTCTCTTGTTTTATGGTTTCTTACACTTAAAGAACATCTCCAGCTAAAAAACAGGCGCTCTCATCTCCACAAGGAAAGGGACATGGACACCAGTCAAGAAAACTTCAGAGTATCTTAGAAAAAACAAAAACTTTTCAGATGATACTTAATTCTAGACAAAACTGAAGGAAACCTGAACTCCTTGCCAACAGCAGTGCAACCACCACGCTGCTATCAGAGATATTTTACTGTTGTGTGTCTTTAGGGCAGCATTAAGGCAACTAACAACAAGAAGAGGAGTTTAAAACAGAGGTGACTTCTCATTTCTGTATACTTCACTGGTTTGCTGAGAATTCACCTGGTGTTACAGATAGGAAAAGTCATGTCACTTGCCACAGGGGAAGAGGAATTTGGCTGCAGCATCCTTCAGATCCTCATCAGAGCTTCATTTCTCCACCACACAGTACAAGCGGCATCTCTGATATCTAACTTTCTAATACTATGAAGCGAGAAGCACTAACCAACGTCAAGCAGCATTTTAAAACCTTTATTTGTCAGTATCATCTTGACAGGTTGTTTAACGTGGGGGATCTGTTTTGCAGCGATCTTGAAAAGGAGAACTGAAATGCATGAGTCAAATGCGCTGGTACCTGGCTAGTCAGTCTTGTCGTAAAGCAGCCTCTGAGCACCCAGCCCTGTAGTATGGAGAATCCAACACGTAGGAAAAGGATGGGGAATTTCTCAACCCAAGGCCTTACCTGGAAAGGGCCATTACACCTGTGCTGGAAGTAGGTGTGCCCATTCACACCACTGTTTTATGGAATACTGATGTCTCCTGGTGTACCTTGCTGGCGACCCTGTCACCCCGGCCCTGCGCTACTGCCACCGCGGGCTCTGCCATCTGCCCGAGGGGGGAGGCAGCAGTGATAAGGAGGAGGTGGGGTGAGATTCATGTCAGGGGAGTAAAGTGGCTAATTACTGCTTTGGACAGCAATTAAAATGGTTACATGGAAAGATACAGCACCTGTACTTTGAAGACAACTTGTTTTTTCAAGCAGAGAATTGTAACATTTTTTAAGTTTCTTAAGAAGTGAAACATGCCAAAAATTGAACATAAGATTCAGTCTGAGTAAGGCTAAGATCAAGGATGTGTTAAGTGAGTCAACATACTTTTAATTCTTAAACCGCTTACTGACCTCATAATACACAGAGGAAAAACGCGTAATATCTTTAGAGTTAGGAGCAAAAGTTTGCTGATGCTTCAATACAGTATTTTAGATGGGCATTTTTCAGATGCATCATACTCAGATAACTTCAAACAGCATACGTGGACATACACTTAATTAGAGTGCTTGTGTAAATGACAACAGATACGGATTCCAGTTCGTTGTTGGATAAGCTGTTTTCCACCCATGTGATATAATTACCCACCAATATGGAGTGGTGAAATGAGGGAAGCAAGATACCCTCTTTACTCCCAGATCAAGGCACTTCATGAACATCAATTGGATGTTAATATCTCTGGGAGGCAAGTGTGACAAGTCTTATTAAGCCATTTATAAGATTACGATACTGACTCACAGACAGATTAAGAACTTCCTCAAAACCAACAGCAGAGTCAGAGAGGGGGCAGCTACACCCCAGCCTGGCCTGGTGGCACCAGACTGCACTGCTCCACTTTATTACAAGATTTAGAGTCTCTAAGACTGAAAATAAAAGTCCACACTGACATGAATTTTCCTAGCCATGCCAACATGCCCCAGTTTTGACCCGCAGGGACCATCTTTAGATTCAAGAATGCAGTCTGGTTTCCACGCTCGGATCCCATTTTGGCTGAAAGCACCAGCAAGGTTGCCAATTGTAAACAGTTTTTAAAGTCGACAGAGACCTCCAGATCTTTTCCGATAAGCTTGAGAGAGAACTTGAAACTTTTTGATACTAGCTCAACCCTATAAGCCCGGGGGCAAATAAATCTACCATCATTAGTCTTCATGCGAACCCACTGCCAGCTACCTGAATTCCAGTCACATGCTGAATTTACACATTAAAAACGTAGTGAACGTGACAATTCCTACCGTAGGTTAAGACATACTTCAAAGCACAAAGTCAAACCCAACAGATGCCATATTCAATTAGCCCAAAAGGTGAGTAGAGAACGATGTTACGCTGATGAACACACTCATTAAGACGCGTCCAAACTAATAGCCCACTCCAGTGCCGTAACACATTTGGAAAGCACCGTGCTGTCCTAATCCCAGGGTGCTCGGGAAGCGAGAGATTATTCTTACTCTCCTCCGACGCGGCGCGGACTGCAGCGAGCCCACCAGCTCCGCCGTCTCCCCGCAAACGCCCCGGGGCAGGTAGGAAGCGCCGCGGCCGGCAGAAGCCCCAGCCGGCCAAA
>NW_010235418.1:0-12088 GCF_000690775.1 Eurypyga helias
CCGCACCTCCGGCGTGGGCGCCGTCGTGGTGTGTGCGGGGGGTGTTAGCCGCCGTCTGGGGCAAAAAGGGGTGTAAAGCCCCGAATCCTCATTCCGGCGGGGGTGCTGGGTCCGCTCTGATGGTTCTCGCAGCGTTGCGTTATCCTTCGCGCCGTCCTGATGAGCGTAGGGCTATTAGCATCTCTTCCAAAAATTAAGACAGGGGAAGCGTAATGATTCCAGTGGGCCTTTCCAGGGACAGGCTGTGTGTATGGAGATCGCCTGAGGTAAACGTGGACTTCGCGTGCTGCTTCATAAAGTTCCCGCTAACAGCGTGGGGGCTGCTGGAGGGAGGTGATGTTTTCATCGGAGCGTAGCTGCAGCGCGGGGTCCGAGCGGCTGGTGTGTGGCAGTGATGGGGGGGGGTTCCCGGGTTCTTCATTAAAGGTAACATGAAATGCAGTGTCTCTCCACAATATCGCCGTGTGTCAGACTGCAATAGGTCTGGATATACAGAATAAAAATACTGTACGGCTGTTCTTTTATCCGCCCTTCAGGTTTTAATGTTGCTCTGTTAAATGCCAGTCCTGCCTTTTCTTTCTGCGTGAAAGCTGTAGCTAACTGCTGATGTTGACAGCACTGCTAGTCCCTCAAGTTTAGAAAGCACAAGTGAGATCCTTGGAAATCACTATTTGCCCTCAGATTATTAGTTTTAAACAAGTCTTAAAAAAAAGCGTTTTTCTAACCTTTTGACTTTTTTATCTGTGTGTCCATGAAGCTGTGCAAAACATGTGCTGAGGAGGAAAGACATCTTCACCCTTCTTGTCAAGAAGGGTGTTTTGGTCTGGGGTGGCACCACGTGGAGTTGAAGCTGAGTGTGGTGGGCCCTGTGCCTTGTCTGGGGTGGCACCACCTGGAGTTGAAGCTGAGTGTGGTGGGCTGTGGGCTGATGTCTTTCACTGGATCCAGCTGTGCTGATGGCAGAGGTTACCGCTCCCAGATGTGTGTTACTGCTCCCCTGCTAGAGGGATCTGCGCCATCTGATCTGCAGGTGGGGCTTTGAGTGCCCCGCTCCTGTCTCTGCCGCCTGGATGCACCTGGCCCAGAGCAGAGGGTGAAAGCAAGGGGTTTGTGCTAATCCGGCCCGTTTGGATAAAAGGCTGGAATCAGCCATGCGAGTGAGATGTGGGCATTTCTAGGAAGAATTATGTAGACAAGCTAAGGGCAATGGCTTTTTTTCACCCACGTAGTTACTACTGTGCAGCCTGCGGACACTGCTAGAGTGTCTTCAGAGAAGAGCTTACACACTACTCTGAAGCACCGCGGTGTCTGGATCTGGAATTTGGATCCTTTCAACCCTGCCGCGGAGTTCCACATCGTTGTTTTGCGCAGTAACTTCTCGAGGTGCAGTATCAGCTGATCTGTAGTACCTCCCTACCCGCAAGCTTGGAGCCTATTGCAAACGTGACAGTAAAAGCCATTTCGTCAAATATGTTTCATGGGACTTAAACGACTCTGTTTTACCCGTGCTGTGCCTCCAGACTGAGTGTGTGTGTGGTCAGCAGATGTGTACTTGCTAAGCTGTGAGAACTTGATTGTGAACCCTTGGAACCAGATTGATAAATATCCACAATACCAGAAGAGCGTTTTGCGTATCAGATCAGCAGACAAAACGGTCTATGGCTCTGGGCGCCGTGTGAATCGTTATCCTCAGCCTTCAGAGAGACATTCAAGATCTCCTCAGGAATAGCTGGAATTGGCAAGAGGAAGGCATGCTGTCCTCTACGTGGAGGGCAGGGTCTCGCTACAGTCATGCTGTGAGTTGATAACCTGAGTATTGGTTAGTGGAGCTCTACTGAGGTTAGTAAGGTCCTTAAGTCTAGGATTAGATTGTTATTCTCTGCTGCCTGTAGCCAGCCACCTTACCATTGTGCCCATTTTGGTCCTTATGGGGTCTTAGGTTGTGTGAGGTTGACTGTGTTTTTCCACTTGGACAGAAGAAATCTCTTTCCTGGCTTGCAGGTGGCATCACAGTTGGAGTTTCTTTACAGAGCCTAACTGAAACGCGTTGGGCTACGCTGCGTTACCCACCATCTAGTTTATGCATTGCCATAATTTTTCAGAAGGGTTGTGAGGGATCTGGCTCTGGCCTAGTTCTGTGGGTTGGCAGATGGTTCTGGAAGTGGGATCCAAGTCGTGTTATTTCTGAAGCTGCTGAGTGACACGCATCCATCACTATCCCACCAGTAGCTTGGTAGCACCGAGCCCTGTTTAGGTGCGAACAGCATCCTTAATTACGAACAACAGTCGGTGAATACGTTGGGATTAGATTGCATGTTTCATCTGCATTGGCGTGAGGGTGAATTTTGCCTGTTCGGCTGCTCCGGGAATTGTGTGACACCCAGAACTACTTGCGTCACTGTAGGTTGGCTTGGAACAAGGCTGGAGTGGGACAGTGCCAGATGTCCCAAAGTAGCCATTATTGTTACTATTTGGGTTAGCATCCGTTAAGGTAGTTGGAGAGTTTGCTCCTTGCCTGTTGTTCCTCTGTGTGTAAGGACATAGCTTCTTTTGGTAGTCAAGGACTGTGCGTGAAGGGTTTCCTATCGGGATTCTGGTTATGTTTAGGTGGAGAAAGAGATTTCGGAGAGCACCTGAGGACAACAGTAATTTATAGGTTAGACCTTCATGTGTTCCCAACTGGAGCCTTGTGGCACTCATGTGATGAAATGGTATTGTCTGAAGAGCAAATGTTCTTCTTGCATACTTCTGTTTGTAAAGGAAGCAAATGTGCACTTAAAATACTGAGCCAGTGTTGGAAGCAAAGGATCCAGTGCAATCTTCTGGTAGAAGTTGGTGGGAGACAGATTTAAAAGCACAAAGGGGAGTCAAACATCTGGTGCCAACAGATTGCCCGTGGGAGATGGTGTTTTACTCCTGGTCTTACTCCTTTGCTACAGATGACTACAGGACCGGGATCTTCTGTGTTGCTTGTGCTTTTTAAATGTCTTGCTTTTGATAATAATAGGGTTACTTAAAACTAATGGCAGGAAGCAATCCCTGGAAACTGTATTTAGAGAGAAAGCATTTTCTGTTTCATATATCCAAATGTGCTTTAAAGATAACTAAAGGCACAGATGGCAAGCCACCTTGTCAGGCCTCTTTCTCCAGATTTGAATCGGAACCTTATTTTATTCTTAAAAATAGCAAGAAATTAATAATTAGATTTCAAAGCCAAAAGCTCTTTATTTCCTTCCCTGCTTAATATAATAGAAACTGCATGTGCCCAAATAATTGTTTTATAAGAGAGGTAAACTCTTGCTTGTAATCCTGTCAGTCATAATCAAACAAGCACTTTCGTTTTAAGACCCTGAGGTCTGATTTTGCAATACAGCTTTACAGCTTTTTGATCTGAGATGCTTTTGATAATCTTACAGGCACTGCATGTTGTACAGCTATTTATTATAACATATGTACTTTTATTTTTTTTTTAAATTACAATTCCTTGTGCTCTGAGCTTATTCTTTTTAGCTTGAGATGGCAGTTGTGAAAAGGCTACGTTGAGTCATTAGGGAAAAAGAAAGGACTTAAAATCTGGCTGTTGCAGCAGAGAATTTCTCCAAAGAATGTAGATACCTACTTGGATTGCATGCTTCTTGGGGGAGATATGGCTAAAATTGCTGGAGATGATATTTTCTTCTTTTAGTTACTATTCATTGACAGAAAACGTTTTTTATAGAACATTCTCCTTTTTTTGTGAAACAGGAATGAAAAAGCAAAGCAGTCAGAGATACAAACTGTAATGTGGGGCTTTGTATTCTTTTTTTTAATCTTAAGGATCTTCTGGAAATGAGAATCAGCCACTCCTTTTCCTGACTAATTAAGCCATTGTACAGCTGTATGGAGTGCATTAGTCTAGTTATCAAAATACTCTGGTGCACTGAAAGCAGGAATTGTTTCTGGGTATTCCATTAAACAGAAACAGCAGCAAATGAGACAGTGGCTCATTTAAGTTTCTTCCCCAAATACATTTTTACACTTAGAGGTTGCAGAACAAAGTTGGACATTTAAATGGGATATAGATGGCTCAGTTTTGTCCTTAAATGTAACTCAGTTTTGGATTTAAGTCCATTTTTATGTCAAGTCTTGAGAATTGTTACATGCAAAGTAAGTCAAATGTTAAAAAGTAAGGCAAAAAGATAAAAACAGGCATGCAAACAAATATGCTTGGGTTTTTCTCCCCCCACGTAAAGTAAATGTTTTCCTCTAAAACTACTTTGAGGATCCATGTCTCTTATTTCTGGCACTTAAATTTTACCAATTAAAAGATTTCATCTATTTTAAGAAAAGCTGTACTCTGTGATGAGGCATAGGACGGGGAGCCCTGACATACCTTCTGGCGTTTAAGTTCTGTGTACCAAGCAGTTTACAGAGACGCTAAACCAATAAGCAACACTTAGCACTTCTGTAAAGTGTACCTGTGACAATACGTATGGTCTTACTACAACTTTGGCCTGCTATGTATGATTAGAGTGTTGTAGTGGGTTAGTGAACACAAGCTTAGCATTTGAAGTTTGAGATGTGTAGACTTCAGAAAAACCTCAAACCTCTGCAGTCCTCGCAAAAAACCCAGTCTGGTGTTGAGTGAGAAATCAGTGCTACAAATTCAGTGGAAGTTCAATCCACCAAGGTGCTGACAGTGACTGCACGCTCCTGATCATTTTTAAAGGTGAATAGTCATCCCGTGAGAGGTTTGTGTTGTTTTTTTTTTTTTTTCTTTTCAGGCCATAGGTATCCACTTTATCTAAATTTTCCTGATCTTAATACAGAGACGCTTCTGAAAAGTCAGCAGATCGTCTGACTCTCTAGGCTCTTGTACAGCGTTATAAATCCTGACAGTGCCTTCAGGAAGGAGCCCACACTTGGGATTTTGCAGTGTTGAAATCCACAAATAACAAGCAACTTCGTTGTCATGCTGTTTCTTGGTGGGCATTGTTCTTGCTCATGTTTCAAGCTAATGTTACTTTCCTTTGTAGAGGAAATGGAAAACAAGGGTTTCCAGTTTAGATAAATGGATGTTAACACTGTGATTGTTTGGACGTTCACCTGTGAAGACAGGGGCTGATGCTGCTATGGATTGCAGCAGAGAAGTATGGACACTGTTCTCTGCAGCTGATTTCCTGTATGACCTCAAAGACAGGGACTGATGCTGCTATGCATTGCAGCAGAGAGGTATGGACACTGTTCTCTGCAGTTGATTTCCTGTATGACCTCAAACTGTTTTTTAAACATCATCCACATCTGTATCTACACGTACATGCCTTGAGTCTTCACACTGTCTTAATGTGAAGACAGGGGCTGATGCTGCTATGGATTGCAGCAGAGAAGTATGGACACTGTTCTCTGCAGCTGATTTCCTGTATGACCTCAAACTTTTTTAAACATCATCCACATCTGTATCTACACGTACATGCCTTGAGTCTTCACACTGTCTTAACTTTATGTATGATTTAGATATTAATTCCATTATTTTTAAGTTGCTTCTATTTCTGAAGGGAAAGGTCAATATATAATCTTAAAGTCGGTGTGGGTTAACTATGATTGTGGTCTAAAACTTGCTGTTGTGCCTTTCTCTGCTTTGTGGGATTGCTGCTTTAGATAGGCATATGGCACCAGAACTGAGCCTTGGATGCTGCTTTGGACAGCTGAGACATAGCAGCGTTTCTCCTTCCCAAAAAGGGACCCTTGCTGGCGTTTAGTTTGTGCCTCTGTAAGCTTAGTCGTGGAGAGAGATGGTGTTTGTGGCTCACTGTCCATCAGTTGATCAGTCAGCAAATTGATGGGTTTCTTTTAAGCGTTCCTGGGTTTCTTAAACAATGACTGCCTAGATTGCAAGCACAGAGGGGCAGAAGCCATTTCTGCTTTTTCTGGGTTATTTTGGTTGTTTTTGTTTGTGTGGTTGTTTTTTTTAAACAGTGCATTTCAAAATAAGGGCTGCTAGTAAATAGGAGTGAGCTCCCCTTGTTTGCCGTGCTCGTGTGTAACGGGTTACTGGGAATCCCTTTCATGCTGTGTGTCTGCGGCGTAAAGCCTGTAGTGTAAATACGCTGAGAACAGGAAATGAGCATTGTTTAACTGTGACCTTGCATCTTTTTCTTCAGTACGTTGCATCGAGATGAAGAAGGCAGCATTATTGAACTAGAGATGAGCGAAATCCCATTTAACTGCATGCTGGGCTTTGATGTACTGCCAAGCGCCGTTGTCAGTGATAGCCTCTGGGATGCAAAGGAGGCTGTAGCTGTAGATAAGAGAGGTTTTCAACCAAAGTGTCTAGCGATAACGTCAGCTTTTTTAATTTGTACGTGGAAGTTATGCTTTCAATTCAGTACCTGGCATCGTATTTCTGCATCCTTGTTCCCGTGGAAAATCACCCAGTTTTCATTCTTCTGGTACGCAGGAGATTTACTGTTTGCTGTAACACAGCTAGGTTTCCACCCTCATCGATGATATAATCAAAGATCGGTTAATCTTAAGCTCTCAGTACTTTGTTAATGATGTATAGTGCAGATGCCTACGAATGTACACATGTATTCAGCAGGGCTGAGCTATAGAGAATGCTCTGAAATGGTCAGTGTGTAACTCGCCTGCAGAGAATAGGCAGGGCTCTGTGCAGCAAGCACAAGAACCCACTGTAAGACATCTCTAGCCTCTGCTGCTCGACAGTGGATGAAATGGGCGATGTCCAGATCTATTCAGCAGCCAAGCTGGGAGCTGCCGAAGGAACTTCGGCATAATCCGTCAGCGGCGGTGTTGTGCCCTTGCGTGCTCACCGGTGAGTTTGTTCAGGTGCTCAGCAGAAGGTAGCAGATCGCCCCCCCTGTCCATCAGGTCTGGGAAACAGGCTGCAAAGCCTTAGGGGTCTGGGCTGAGACCCCCAGCATTATGACTTTGTTAGTGTTCTGGGAAGTAGCAGCGTAAAGCACTGTTTTGCTCAGGCTTCTAGTATAAAAGTTTCTCATGGTAATAATTCAGTTTCTGGTGAGCAGAGAGATGGGAGATCATGGCTCATACAAACTTTAGATACTGAGCTAAACAGGCTTTACATTGTCATGGGCAGTATATTCATTTGCACATACTACAGGCTCAAAGCAGAATAACCTGGCAGGGAAAAAAAGGATAAAATGGCTAGTGAAGTTGTTGGAGAAACTTGGATCACTTGTTCTGGAAATATCCCCTTTTCCCCCTTCCTTCTGTAGTTCTCCTTCTGTCTGTAAATTCAGGCTGTCTTTACACCACAATTCCCATTCTCTAGAGGAAGGATAAGAATTGATCCCAGTTACATTCCAGATCTGCAAAATAATCTGAAATGGCTTGTATTGTCCCAAGACAGCTAATCATACAGTTTGAGACCTTGTCCAGCAAAAAAGAGATATAAATATATTTTCACAGTGCTCCTTAAGAGGCAAAGTTTTTGGACTTGACTAGGACATGGCACAGCTGGTCGTATTGCTCTACCAGTGTTGTGGAATTCTGCATTGATGGGTCTGAGTTTGGGATAGTAGGATTTGGAAAGAAGGGCAGGAGCTTGTTTTGTGTGGGATTTTGATGACAGCACTGAAATTTGCAATGTCTGCAAGTTTTGTCATGACAGAGTATCCAGATGTGAGTTACTTGTTAACTGCAGGTAATGGTACAGTAATTAGCCTCATGTAGCTGATAGGCCTGCAGTATTGGTGACATGTTGTTTTCTTTCTGATCCTTGCAATCAGATTTTTTTTTTTTCCCCTGTTTATACCTGATTAAATTATAGAGGAAAACTTCACTCAAATCTTTTCTAAAGAAACATTGTTAATACTATTTGGCAGCTGTAAGAGATTTAAAAAAAAAAAAAAACCAACAACTTATATTTAGAGCACTGCCAACAATTTAAAGTGAGTAAAGAACTTTTGTTGTTCATTTCTTGGATTGAGATGCAAAATCTTGCTGCATTAGGATTCAACCTGAGAATGGATGGGCTTTTATGCACCAACATCCTATGCAAATGAGTCCTTTCCTAAAAGCAAACATATCTGATTAGGGAGAAGACAGTTGGCCTGCAAAGTCTGATTTACTCTTTTTGACACAAAATTCTGAGAATTGCTTTTTTTTCGTGTGTGTGTGTGTTTTGTGGTTTCTTCCACCCACCCACCCACCCCCTGCTTGGAATTGATGGAGAGCACCGTTGGGCAGGAAATAGCAGAAGCTTTTGTAAAACCTTAAAAGAGAAAGAGGAAAAAGGGCATTTTCGCAAATGGAATTAGGATGATGCAGCAAAGTTTTGGATGCCTGCCAGGGACGACAGATGCATCATGCATACAGTGGCTTGCCGGCGAGACTGCACGTTGGCAGCTTCCCGCTCTGTTAATACAGCAAGCCTACAGCCCGAGCATAATCACTGCAAACAGAGCACTGTTCATCTTACCACGTCTGCGTTTTTGCCTGGCAAGTTTTCAGTCCTATCATCATTATCGAGACTTTAAAACTTTCTGTCACGTAAAAGATACTTTTCTTTTTTTAATGCTAGAATTGCAATTTTTTTCCTTGCTTCAGTGAACGGGCTTGCCTTTTTCTGTGCAGAAATGCAACGTGAGGTACTGTCACTGCTGTCAAAATATGACATTAGATTTGGGGTACTAATAGTGGTCTGTGCCTTTTTGGACTTCTCTTCAAACATCCTTTGGAGAACCGGTTGACTCCAGTCATGTTTAATAGAGAGTTTCACCACTGGGACCAGAGTAATTATTGGCACAGATTTTCTTATAGCCCTATACTGTTTACTTGATGGAGGGAGATGTAATGATTTCTGGCTGCTTGTTGAGCAGAAATGCTGTTGCTGCTTAAAGAAAGCAGCATCTTCCAGATGCAGGAGAAGTGTAATGATAGTGATTTCTAAGCCTGTGCTGTCTCCAGTCTTCTGCATGAAGAGGAAATCTCAAGCTTTGCTCTCTTGCCTTAGCAGTGCCTAGGCATCGTCAGTGAACTGAGTTGTTATGGAGGTATCCCACCAGTGTGACTGAAATCTCTTGCCATCTTACCTAAGTTCTAAAGTGGCTTTTGAAAAATACCTTATTTCTCACCTTTGGAGTCAGTGTTTCCCATATTCCCATGGTTAGGTCTGTTTGGGTAGATTTTTTTTTTTGGTAACATTCCCTCTGGATTTTGGTATAGTTGGTCTCAACTCCATAAAGGAGGGTGGGAAGTGAGACCCAAATACACATTTTAGGCTGCTGGGCTGTAGTGCAGTGTTAGAGTTTCAAGGGTTTTTTTTAATTATTCTTGATTCAACTTGTGTGCCTACCTGAAAGTGATGGGTAGGATGGTTGGGGTGTCCCTGCTTTGGCTGTTCACTTCCAGTACTTCTGCAGTGGTGGAAAATGGCTTCCCAAAGACCCCAAGTTTATCCACCCTGCATGAAAGGAAGGGATAATTAACAGCCCTAGGATGTTTGGATACTTAGTTTCTCATCCCTATAGACATGCCTGAACTGCATGGGCTGCAATGTGTGGTTACTACTCCTGGGTATTGGACGGCATCCTGATTTGGCAGGTTAATGAAAATGATCTTTCAGTTGAAGGAAGATTTACTTTGAAAGAATTGTTACTGCAAGCTGACCAAACTTCATTAGAGAACTTGAACTAAGCCTTGAAGTGTGATGCTAAGGATGCCAGCATCTATGCTGTGTGCTTTACAACAAGCCCTGGAAAGACTGGTATTGAGCTTTAGGAGCTAATATATCCCAGATCACGAAAAATCCATAGCCTCTTCAGGCATGTAACTTGCCTAGTCAGCCTAATTAAGATAGGTATCATTGGTCTTCAATTAGGAGGATTAATTGTTTTGTACCTCATGATGTAAGCCCCGTTATGTTAGGCTGAGATCTTGCATCCATTGAACAAAGCTGTGGGAGACTCTCTTGATGGACGGACATTGTGCCAAACCAAAAGCATTTACTCTTGGGAAACTAATGAAGGGAGGTGAGGGATCAAGCAGTGGCTGGGAATAAGAATTGATCTCTGCACTATGAGCTAGAGGAAGAGCATATAGAGCCAAATATCAGTGTGTTGTTAAAAGTGATGTGTACTACTGTATCACGGGAGGAAAAAAAACCCTCCAGGTGTGTGGTTGCAACCATCAAAGCACAACACAGGCAGTGCCTTAAGGCTTTTGTGACTTCTTGAAAATGTGTCCTGGGGTTGTCTTTGTACTGTCGTTTGGATGGTAGAGCAACTGTGCTTCCAAAGCCACTAAGGAAGAAAAAGTATCAGTGATGACAAACCTCCTCTGAGAAAGTACTTCACTCAACATTACAAATTAAATTCCTAAAAAAGCCTCTGCTTTAAATGCAAAGTATACTTCCCATCGCTTGGTCATCCCTGCTTTGGAATGAATGGAAGTGTGGGACAGATCTACGGCTGGGTGCTCTGTGGTGCTGGTGAGCACAGGACCCAGAGCAGGTGAGACAGACCACGTCAGCCAAAACAGGTCTTCAGGTGTGTATTTTTAGCATTGAGAGTTCTTTAGGTAATTTATAACTAGTTTTGGTTTGTGAGTTTAAGTGTATCTGGAGTTGTTGATGTCCCTCTTCTGTAGGTTTACAGTGGACCGTGCTTTTCCCTGTTTTTTCTTTTGCAGTGCTTCGCTTTGAGGCTAAATACGAGAAATGCAAGACAAGGAAAGCCTTTGGTGGTACTTCTGCGCCGCAGACCTTTGCCACAGAACTGGGAGGTGCTGGGCTGTACAGGCACGTGTAGGTGTTGGCTGTGAAACGGGGGGTTCTTCTACACAAGGCGCAGCCACGCAGCAGCCAATACGAGCTGCAGGTGCTCCTGGTTTGCCAGGCTGGAGTTGTGTGAAACAATAAACGCCCTGTTGGAAAAAAGCCCGGGAAAACTGTTGACTTTTGGCGTCATTAATTCCTATTGCCGTAGAAGCTGCGTTGTGGACCTTGGCAAATCTGGGGTATAGAGGGTGGCGAGGAATGCTGCCGCAGTGTTGTTCGTGAGCAGCCCATGGAATACGGCCTTTCTGCGTCTGGGGGCAGGTTATTGGAAAAACTTGTGTAAGTAACATCGTCAGTGGTGTTTGGTGAAATGAAATGGATTTAGATGGGTCGTTTGTGCTCCTCTCTAAGAGAACTAGTGCGCTGGTCTTGAGCTGGTCTTGATTTTACCCTTTGTGAAAAGTGTGGAGGCATTTTCTTGGGATGGACTTCTATTTTTTTTTTGACAGTTCATCACTATCACAGTTTTACTTGTTCTTAGCTCTTAAATTACTGCAGTTACTGTGTCATCTTTGACATTTTCCTCCATCATTTGATTTAGTGGATTTCTCCCTATGTTTCCTATGAATTAATGACATTGGTATTAATGTAAATTAATCACCATTTAGCCTATATAATACTGACCCTGTAACTGATCAAAGTGCAGAACATACCTCGCATTTAAATTACTGGTTTGAAACCATGATTAGGTCGTAAGTGCTGGAGCATCATTGCTCTTCAAACAAACTGGGGGTACTTGTGTTTTGTCTCTTTTTTTAAGCATAATAAATACTGTTATGTAAATGAAAACTCTTCCCCTACCTGGAAATCCCCTTGGAACACATAATATTTATATTTTGTTTGTTTGATATGTGTTCTTTTGAATGAATTGTCTGCTTTTTCAGCTTATTTGCTTTCTGACTGTCAGAGGGTGGTATGTCCTTTTTTTTTTTTCTTTTTAATTTCTCTTTTCTGACTGTTGAATGCATTGTAAAGCTGAAGAGTCACTGAGGTGATGTTCTGGAATACCTGGCTGCTTGCACCTTATTTGTGTTTGGTATATATTCAGTACTGGTGAGGCAGCACTGGGCAGGCGCTGCTGCCAGGCTCCGAACTGTCATGTCACAGCGGCACTGCTGCCGAGCCAGCATAGCTCTTGTCAGCAGCGTACCTTTTGCTGAAAATACTCTGAGAATAAGATGTACAAGCTGTTTGATTCTTAATGTAGGGCACGTGTCTTTTAAAGGAGCATATCTTGGGATATGTTGGGACCTATGCCAAGACTATTGGAACCGGTACTGTTTAACATCT
>NW_010235419.1:0-2680 GCF_000690775.1 Eurypyga helias
CTTTAAGGGCCCTTCCTCCCCAAATCTTTCTGCGATCCAGGCTGAGCTCAGTCTCAGTGCATGGTGTGGTTCCCTATCCCTCCACTGCCCAGCACCACACCTGCAGCCAACTCCCTTGGTCTCCATGCATCTTCCTCCAAAAACTCCAAGGCAAAATGGGCAAGAAAAGGAAGGGAAGGAATCAGAGCAGTCCTGGGTTCTGCTGGAGAAGGGTCCAGCATGTAGCAGCTAGAGATAGACCCCAGGGTTGGCCACCAAAAAACCCTATTGATAAGCACAACCTGGTAAAGGCAGGGGAACTGCTGAGTCAGGGTGCTCCGTGCCATCTGAAATTTTAAGAATATCAGCTCTTACCTGTCTTTTCTTAGGAGAGAATGGCTTTGCTGAAACACGAGCAATGCTCAGTGCATCTCTACAGATGTAATCCCAGAATTCGGTGGTATTTAAAGGGGTGTTCCTCTCCCAAACCCACCCTTCTGTAAAGCAGCATCACCTGCTCCTCCCTCCACCCAAGACAAACCAGGTTCAGCTGGGCTCTGGGAGCTTAAAAACAGCAGCTGGGTGGCTTTATGAGCTGTTAGGATAACTTAAATCTTGGGAAAGAAGCAGAGATGGGGATAAAAGCAGCCAGAGGGATGGTAAGGAGGAGGAGGAGGGGTGAATGTTGCCTTGGTTGTGGGGCTGGGAATGTCACGGAGAAATCCCACACATGTCACTAGATGGGCTGGGGGATAGATGAGGGAGCTCCTATCAGTGTCATGTCCCCCTCCACCCCCAGAAAGGCCACAGCAGAATACACATGTCACCAGACAGGCTGGGGGATAGACGAGGGAGGTCCCATCAGTGTTGTGTTCCCCCCCCACCCCCAGAAAGGCCACAGCAGAAGGTGCAACCCCAGTGTTAGACACTGGAGCACATGCAGGGGACAGACCCCCAGGAAAATGCATCGGGAGATGTCCAAAGCCATTCCCTGCTCTGCTGCCATGACTTGCCCCTCGGGTCCATGGCAATGTCCTCAGGTCCCTTGATTATTTTCATTGTCTCTCTTCCAGCCGGAGCCCTGTTTGCTGTGTCAGCAGGCGTATTTTTAGCCTCGTTCTCCTCCCAGGCTGATGTCCGGAGCATCCTTTCCCCGGCTGATCACTACCTATCGCTCCAGGATTTTTCACGCTGGCCCACGCATTTGCAGCCACTTTTTCCCTGCAGCTAGGTTTTTGCTCCTCATGGATGAGCCGTTTTCCCTTCCAGATGGCTGCAGGCAGCTCTCTTGTGACAAGGAGCCCCAAGGGACGTTGCCAGGGGCTGTCCCTGCTCCCCTGGGGGGGCTGGGGTAGGGGTGAGTGTCCGTCCGTGCTCCCAGGGCAGTGACCCCAAGAAATGCTCCCACCAGTTGCCTCCCCCTCTTCCTGCCTGGGTTTTCCTGTTTTCGTTTTCCTCGGCGTTGGAAGCTGAGCTTCGTTAGGGATGTTTTCATGTGCAGCACGGTGAGCCGGGGTAGCACGGTGAGGGGCGTCAGGACCTCTGCTCTGGGTGGGAGCTGGGGGGCTGCGGGGGCACGGCAGCTCTCCCAGCCCCACGCAGCAGTCTCTTTCCTTGGAATACTGTTCGTGCTGGATGCTTCTTGGGCCAGCACAGGTTGGGTTATGGACCTCCAGATCCTGGAGGGGGGATGTGGGGGTGGGATGAGCAGCATTTAATGAAGGTGATCCCATCCTGAGCACGGGCAGGAGGGATGCGTCCTGGCCCCTGGGGCTATTACTGGTCCCAGCCTTCCCCTTCCTTGGTGGGACAAATCCCTGCTGCTAACAGCTGCTGGGACCTGCTTTTCCTGCTCCTTGGGGTTGCTCCCAAGGGTGGTTGCAAGGGAAAATAATCCCTGGGGAGACGCAGCACAGCAAGGGGAGCGCAGAACAGCTGCAGGCTCCCACCCTGGGGCCCGAGGTGCCCCTCTCCGTCTCCTGCCTCTCTCCGTCTCCATCCAAGCAGGACACGCTGGACCAGCATCACCAGAAGCACCGGGCAGGGGATTCCTCTTGGAGAAATCCCTGGAGAAGTGTTTTTCTTTTAGGTGAGCAACGCCTCTGCACCCCAGAGCTCGTGGGCACGGACGCACACGGCGTTTGCAAACCAGACCGAGTACACGTTTCGTCGTCGTTTACTCCTCGGTTCCTCTGAGGAGCACCAAGGGGGATAAGAGGGTGCAAAGAACAATGATAACACTCCAACTAATCAAAACCCTCTTGGAGAAGCAGATCCTGACAGCTCAAAGCGAGCCTCTCTTGGGAAAGCCGTTTCAAGCATCATCAAAAAAGCCCCAAAGCCTCTCTCTTCCAGGAAACCCCCTACCTCTGCGCAAAGGAGAGCGCGCGGCTTTTTATTTATAAACCAAATAATAATGACAAAATACAAATAATTGGTGAAGGCAGGGGCACGTGGCTGCATCCGGTGGAGGCAGACATGCAGCGGAGAGCCCTCGTGCTCGGCGTGGGGAGCGCTGGGGAGGGGAGGCAAATGAAAATTCGGTGTGGAAACCAGATCTTACGAAAAGCCCGACCAGCAGTGCGGGCAGGATTAGCCCAGTTATTTTCTGGGTTGTTTCAGTTGTAGCGCCCCAGCCTCCTGGATAACCAGGGCACGGCTGGCTCTGCGGGGGTCCGAGGTAGGAGAAAGCCCTCCCCTC
>NW_010235419.1:2745-9299 GCF_000690775.1 Eurypyga helias
CTCCGAGGACCTGGGTTTGCGTTCGTGAGAGTGCACACGCTAGCAAGCCCACCCCGGTGGGGGGGTGTTATAAGGCTTGGGGGGTGGGGGGGAGGTGCAGATCAGCTGAGCGATGCCCAGCATCCTGCTGGGCTGGTCCCCAGGCACTGCCCTGCGTTTTGGAGTAGATAAATCCTCCTGCCCAGAGCCTGAAACTGGGCGTGAAGTGGGTGATGTCCCACAGCCAGCTGGGTCAGGGTCTGTCAACCAGCACCGTAAATCTGCCCGAGGCAGGGAGGGACCGTGGTGCTGCATGGCACAGCCCCCCCCCCAAAATGCCTTTCTCTTCCAGAGCTGAGTGCTTTCCTCTGGTCCCGATGGCAGCTCCTTGGAGGAGCTGGATTTCAAGGAGTCTAATGTGCTGAAGCTGTTTCCCTGGGGCTTGCAGACCCCACGGCGTGGGCATGGGAGCTGGCTGAGCATCACCAGCCTCGGATCCACATCCTGACCTCTGCGTGGAGAGCTGCAGAAGCCTGTCCCTGTGCATGTGCTGGAGGAAAGCTTTGGGCTTAGGTACCTCGGAGGGGTTCCTGCGTCCTTTTCTGCCTTAGGAAGGTGCAGCGTGCCGGAGGGTTGATCACAGGGGGAGAGACTGAGAGGCCACAGGGCTGGGTGTTTCAGGAGTTCTTACGTGGAGTTTGGTGGGATCAAACCAGCTCAGCAAAGCACTCATCTGCCCTTGCTCCTGGGGAGGCACAGGACATGCTCCCACCATGGCATCTCCATGCCTGAGCCAGCACCCAGGTTTGGTCCTGCTGCCCCTCTCCCAGTCCCAGGGGGAGATGGTGGTGGGTTTGGTTAGAAAAACCAGAGACAGCTTAATCAAGCTTCCCAAGGCTGCTACAGGCACAAATTGGATGTGCCCAGCTCGGAAAACAGGCCGCTCCCCAGCTCCTCCTGTGCATACTGAATCTTCATTTAGGCAGCTGATCCTGCCAATTAACTCAGGGCCTCTCGTTAGTGGGCTGGCATTGATTGGCCTGCCAGGGCTCCCCCCAGAGCTGAAACAAGCCTGGAAGCCAATTCAGCTCCTCCAGCTCCAAGCCATGTCAAGGGATTTTGGCTGGGGGGAGTCAGCAACCCCCTTGTCCCATCCCCTCTGGGCTTCAGCCTCTTCTCTCTCCCCTCTGTTTGCCCTTGGTCCTCCTCCCATGGGCATCTGACCCTCCTGCCTGCCCCAAAAAACATTGCCATGGGCCAGTTGGGAGCAACTCTGCAGCAGCCTCACCTCTTCTCCCTGCAGCCCAGCCTCTGCTCCGCTCTGGGACTTTGGTGTCCAAATCCTCCTGTTTGGCCTGACATCGAGACACCAGCATCCTCCGGAGCGAGCTGTGGGTGCCTGCACCTTGGGGTGCACCTGGCTGGTGGGTGCCTGGGCAGAGCCTGCTGGTTCCCTGCAAAGAGATCATTACACAAACGAGCTCTGGGCTTCATGAGCAAGTAATGTGCTCCGGGAAAGGCTGCACTGATGGGCTGGGAGCAGCGAGGCTCTTCTTCCCGGCTGCTGCGTTTCCGGGCTCCGTTGGACGGATGCAAGGGCAGAGGCGAGCTCACATAGCCAAGGCTGGCGGCCAAAAAGCTCTTTTTTTCCCCTTTGTGAAGACCTGGTCCTGCCCTGCCAGTGATCAGAGTGCACCAAAGGCCAACACAGCATCCCAAAACCCCGAGCACCAGGAAGGGATGAGTCCTGGGTCACGTGCAGCGTGCCAGGAACAGCTCAGTTTGCAGTGGGCAGAGGGCTGGGGTGGGACAGGCAGGCTGGAAAGTTTGGCCACGGAGAGTCCTTGCACAGCAGCCGTGGGAACGGGTCCCTGGGGGTGGGTGTCCCCGAGCAAGGGCGGGTGCAGAGCTGGGGAGAGAAGCAGCTGGAAACGTGGATCCAGTTGACTTGCTCTGGGTAATATCTCCTGATTATTTCACTGCAGCATGCTGAGGCTGCAGAGTAATCGAATTAGGCAAATATTATGGGGAGGAAAATGGGCAGATAAGTAGCTTAAAGTGATCGAAATGACCTGGAGGTGGCCATGCAAATGGTCTGTATAATATCCTGTAATAACCCTGTCCAGGCAGCTCCGAGGAGGCTGAATTCCAGTAACAGGGCATCAGATCAGGCTCATTGGCAGCGGCAGGCGAGGGGTGGGTGCTGCGGGGGCAAGTCCTGGTCCCCTGGGGGGACTCAGCCCTGGACCCCGCTCCTCCTGGGCAAGGGGGAGCCTCCAGCCAGCTCTGAGGCGCTTTGGGGTGCAGGTGGCTTTGCTGCTGGAGGAGGATATGTTCCCTCCCCATTCCTGCAGCCGTGGACCTGCACGGCACTCTTGCTCCACGGAGCCTCCCCGGGGATGTTAAGAGGGTCAGGCTCAGCGAGAGACACCGCATTCCCATCTCCAACCCAGCCTGATAAATCACAGGGACAGAGAGACTTGGACAGAGGCAGGAGGGATCGATATGGGATGGCGCACGCCGAGAGCTGCCAAGCCCCGAGACATCCCCGGGCAGAACATCCACAGCCCCGAGCGCACGCAGCTGGGACAGGGGGAAAACAGGGTTTAAGGATTCAAACCACAGCCCAGGATGGGATAAAAGCTCTGTGTAAAAGCCTTCCCGTCCTTCCAAACAGGTAGGGAAGCCGGACCAGTGAAAGGAGATGATGAAAGTAGTTCTTCTCCTGGTGTTGAGCAATGAAAGAAGATGGAGCCGTCAATCCGGTTGCCTCTCCCTGGGGAGGCTGACTGGGGAGCAGAGCCGACCCCCCTTGGATATGGGACTGGCAGGCAGGCACAAAGGAGGCTGATTTCCCCCCTCCTTTGCTGGATGCATTGAAGGAGATCAAGAGAAAATGTCCCTCCATCGCAGGAACTGAGAGAGGAGGAAAAATAGTCCTGGCTGGAGACAGGGTACAACAAAGTTCCCTGTCACCCGTCCGCTCTGCTCACAGCAGGTAACAAGGTGCTGCCGCCGGTGCCAGCCCTTGCCACGATCAACTAAACTGACAGCATCCGCTGCTCCGTGCTTCTGCGCAACTCCGGAGCATCCAGAGCACGAGCAGGAGGCTGGCAGGTCTCCCAGGTGGGAGAAGCTTTGCCTGCATCCCAAGCCAGCAACGCCAAAATCCCTCTCAAGCAAGATGCAGATGCAGCCGGAGGCAGCAGCATCCCCCCGTGCCCTTGTTTTTGGGGATGTCCCATATACCCAGCACAGCCCAGAGCTTCCCAAGCTGTGTCCCCTCCGCTTGCCAGCCGCTGGCTCCCCGATTCCAAGGGAAAGATCCCGGTCTCTTTGGTGTGTGTTGGCAACACACCAAGCATGAGGAATCATTGCTCCAGGTTTCTGTGCATGGGAGTAACGATAATTAATCAGAAATGGCTTTCCTGAAACGGGATCAGGTTGTGCCACTGGGTTTCTTTCCCGTTAGGGGAAACAAAACAAGACATGAACCAAAACAAAACCCACAGCCCAAACTGGGTGCCCTGCTAAAAAAGGCATAAATGATACATAATCCAATGTTCTTGGGGAAGCAGTTCTTGAAAGAGATTGACTTTGACAGCCTAATAAATGTTGGCTTCTGACAGGCCCCGGCTCCGAGATGGATCCTCCAAACTTTAATTGGAGACATGATGCTCCCATTACCCAGAACAGAGAATCCCACCTCCCTGCCTCGGATTTCTCCATTGATAAAATTAGCTTTTTTTTTTTTTTTAATGCTGCTAATTGATTGCAATTCTCCTTCCTCGGGAGACTTTGCTCCTGCAGCCTGCCAGGGCTGGAGAGGAGCCTCGGAGATGGCTGGAAGGGTCCCCGCGCTGCATAGGGAGGGGACGGGGGGCACAGGGAGACCCCAAGACCCATAGCAAACTCAGTGAGCCTGCCTGTTTCTTCTTCCGAGGAGGAGGAGACAAGAACTGCCAGGGAAGGATGGAAAGTGAGCTGGGAGAGGGGTAGAGGGAAGGGCATCACAAAAATTAGCTGATAGCCATCTCCTTACCTGATTTTAATTATCCTGTCGGATTTAGGAGGCAGATTTCAGCCCCGCTCGCTGGCAGCTGACAGAGCCTCGGCGGTGCTGACAAGCAGAGATTAACGGGGCTAAGCCGGGAGGAGGCTCCCACCTCGCCTCTGTCTCTGCCCACTGGCAGGTCTGGGGTACAAGGAAAAGGGAGTTTTGCTTCCAAAGTGGAGCAGGAAGAGTGGTCGCTGCCACTCTGAGTGGCACAGGGTGCCCATGGCCGCCTCCAACCCAACCTGGGACACTGGGGCAGCGAGGTTTAACGCAGCCCCTCTCCGCCATCCCCTTCCCGAGCAATGGAAGAGAAATCCCTATGAGCCAGGCATCAGGAGGGAAAAACCAGCCAGTGTTACCCCCGGAAAATGGTCCAGATTTTGTTTACACTTTCCACTTCCCATCTAATAGCTGCTCCTGGGCTCACTGTCATTTTTCTCTCCTTGCTGCTACCACCAGCAATTACTCCCCAGCATTTGCATTTAATGATAAGGCTGAGGCCGGGTGTTTTGAATAGATGTCACACCAGCAGTGCTTTAATAGTGACGCAGCTCCTCGCACCAGGAGGGGCACAGAGGAGCAAGGAATAGGAATCCGGGGTAGCAGGATGCGGATGCCCATGGAGCGTGCACAGGACACGCAGCTAAACCAGTGCCACCTCCTTCCCCAGTGCTACCAGCGTGGAGCAGGACAAGGGGAGTGTTTGGGGGAGCCAACCTGGAGCTTACCCCCCTACCAGCAAGGCAGGACTCATCATTAATGATTTAGTCTTAATTAGGCTGTTCTGTCCATTGCAATCATGCCCTGGCATCTCCAGCACCAAGTTGTCTGGGAACAATATACAGACTGGGAGGGGAATGAATTCCTCACCTATTGCTTAGGTAGTGTGGAAATAATTACATAGCAACTCGGATTTCATGGAGCTCTTTTGTTCACCGGGTGCCTGATCCCAAATGTTGCCGGTAACGGATACGGCAAACACACAGCTACACACGCGTGGCTGCGCGGAGAGAGATTGCTGGCAGCCCAGAAAGCCAACTGCATCCTGGGCTGGATCCAGAGCAGCGTGGCCAGGGGGGGCGAGGGAGGGGATTCTCCCCCTCTGCTCAGCTCTGGGGAGACCCCCCTGCAGTTCTGCCTCCAGCTCTGGGCCCCCAACAGCAGAAGGACACGGAGCTGTTGGAGCGAGTCCAGAGGAGGCCACGGAGATGCGCCGAGGGCTGGAGCCCCTCTGCCATGGGGACAGGCTGGGGGAGTTGGGGGGTCAGCCTGGAGAAGGGAAGGCTCCGGGGGGACCTCAGAGCCCCTTCCAGTGCCTGGGGGGGCTACAAGGAAGCTGGGGGGGCTTTTTCCAAGAGCAGGGAGTGACAGGACAAGGTGTAATGGGTTTAAAGGTAAAGAGGGAGATTGAGATGGGACAGCAGGAAGGAATTCTTCCTGGAGAGGCTGGGGAGGCACTGGGACAGGTTCCCAGAGAAGCTGTGGATGCCCCATCCCTGGAAGTGTCCAAGGCCAGGCTGGATGAGGCTTGGAGCAACCTGGTCTAGTGGAAGGTGTCCCTGCCCATGGCAGGGGGTGGGACTGGGTGGGCTTTAAGGTCCCTTCAACCCAAACCATCCTGGTATTGTCACCCCGCTGCTTTTGCGTGGCAGGAAGGCCCTGCAATTTGGCAGACGTTGCTGCATTAAACTTCAATCCCATGTGTGAGCTGCCGGAGCCGGGGGCAGGTCGTATTCTGTGTGAGCACCCGGCGACAGCACTCTGTCCTGTGTGCCTGCCCTTCGGAGTGCTGCATCTGCAAAGTGAGGGTGAGCAGGGCTGAAGGGAGCTGGGAAAAATCCTCTGACACCCTCCCTTTACAGCAGAGGGGTGGGGAGGGGGCTCTGCATGGGGAGGCATCCCGGTCTCCAGCTCAGGGTCCTGCACGGGCGAGCAGAGCCAGGGCCGTGCGACAGAGCTCGGGAGCCACCGTGCTGCTGGAGGCAGCAGCTCTCCAAGGAGCCACGCACACCACTCCATCCCACCACCAGCGAACAGTGAGCTCCTGCCTTCTTGAGGCCATTAATGAACCCCCAGTGCTTTCGGAATGAGCCCTCGTGCTCCCCGCAAAGCCCTGGCCTGGCTCCAGACGCGGTAATTGCGTTCTGCTCCGGAGATCTCCCCTGCCCGCGCAATTAGGAGGGGTGAGAGCATTAGCGTGCGGCTCAGCGCGCCCTGTCCTGGCTTGGAGCAACCTGTGCTTTGCTGCATGAACCCTTCCATCCCGCAATCTGGGGATGCTGGGAGGCTCCGGCGGTATCTCACCCTTCCCAGACCTCCAACATACCCCTGGAAGATGCCAGTATAACCAGTCTGCCATCCCATAGCACCCAGTGTGGGAATAGGCTGCTCCAGAGGGAGAAAAACGCCCTTTCAAGGACTTGAGCTCAGCGATGCGGGGCTGGGGTGGGGGTCTGGCAGCCTTCGTCCCCCCCGGCCGACCCTCATCAGCATGCACGGGGGCTGGGCGGCGAAGCGG
>NW_010235419.1:9460-19569 GCF_000690775.1 Eurypyga helias
AGCATCAAGCGGAGGATGCGCCTTTCAACGTGGGGATTACACTCCTCGCGGAAGAAAAAGAAACAGCCCTAATCTTTGCCTTTGGATCCCAGGGGCTGGTGGGGGCCTGGGGAAGCATCCTGGGGAGACCTGGGCTGGCTCCGTGGGTGCCGTGGGCACGGGGCATTGTCAGGCTGTCTGCGGCGTGAACGTCGTCAGAGTGGTCCAGGTCCCATCACCTACTTCTCTTCCATCCCGCTCCTCTTATCCCACCTCCTTCCCAGCCCATTCCCTGCTGCTGGTCGCAGGGCCGCAGGGCACAGCATGGCTGCTGTAGACAGGATGAGGGGTGACGGGTTTAAATGGAAAGAGGGAGATGGAGATGGGACATCAGGAAGGAATTCTTCCCGCAGAGGGTGGGAGCACTGGGACAGGTTGCCCAGAGAAGCTGTGGATGCCCCATCCCTGGGAGTGTCCAAGGCCAGGCTGGATGAGGCTTGGAGCAACCTGGGCTATGGAAGGTGTCCCTGCCCATGGCAGGGGGTGGGACTAGGGGGGCTTTAAGGTCGCTTCCCCCCCAAACCATTCCATGATTCTGTGATGATTCTATGATTTGGGCTGAGAAGCAAATCCAGGTGCAGAAGTGAAGCTCCCTTTGTAATTCAAGCGGCTTTTCCCTATCTCCGGGTGCGGCTGCCAATCCCGAATTTATTAGCATGCATTCTGCTCTCATCTGGGATGCGTGTGGAAGGGGAGCTGACAGCCAGGCGCAAACAAACAAACAAACTCCAAAAGCAAAGGGCCGGGGAGGCTGCGGATCCCCGAGGGATGCAAGGCACCCGGGTACCGTGGCCGAGTGGAGATGGGCAGAACCTCCAGCCGCAAAGACTCAGGTGGGAAAAAGCCCTCAAGGATCCTGTTTTTCCTAGTTATTCCCCATGAGCTTTTTTCACAGCTCACATGCCTCAAAAATGCCTTTTTGGCCAGCAGAGCCTTTCTCCTGCCCTAGAACTTGCGCTTTCGACTACACACACCCAGGGTCAGCAACATCCCTCTCTGCTGTAGGTACATCAGCTCAGAGCTGCTTTGGGGCTGGGTGGTAACAGCAGCCAAATCCCAGCTCTGGGAAACAGCCCCCCCCACCCCCTCAGCTGGGACCGATGAGCTGGGGAGGCAATAAAAGCCTGGTGTGGGGGAAAGGGCAGGTTTGGGGCTTTGCTGGGGCTTGCCAAGGTGGGTTGTATGGGGGGTAGGGAGAGTGTTCCCTCTTTTGCAAGGAAAAAAGGACTTTGTGCTTTTCTCTCAGGGCTGAGGAAGCAGAAGCTCACAGCCCTGCACCGCAAAGGTAAAATCCTGCTTGCTACCTCCCCAGAAATGCTTATTTTTAAGCTGTGCCTCCTTGACAGCTTTGTGCTTTGCTCTTTTGCTGTTTGGTTTGCTCCCAAAAGCCTGGTGTTCCCAGGCCTGGCACCTCGTTCCATGCGTGCTCCAGTGCTCGGGGCAGCAGGGCTGGGGAGGGGGGATGCCGAGAAGCAGTAACAGAGCAACTGGGGACCAAACCGGTGCAATAAGAGAGCAGGGCCCTGGTGGGGTGGGAATTAGGGATCGATAACCCAGGAGGCAGAGAGCACAGCAACCCTGAAACCTGCTGATGAGGGTATCGGGGGAGCCGTTAGCCCAAAGGAGCAAAGGTCATAAAGGGGGGGCCTGGAGCTGATGGATAACGGGGCTTTGGGGGACCGGGAAAGAGATGATGGATGCAATAAAGTGCCGTAGGTTTGAGTGTATGCCGGAGGGGCGAGCTGGGGGGGCCACTGCACTTACGGGGTGGGAAATGGCAATCAGGTCCTTGGTAATGGGTCTGAAAGGGGAAAAGGGAGGTGCTGGCCTTCAGATGCAGCGTTGCAGCCCCGGGATGCCACACATCTCCTCCCTACACCATGGAGCCTGAGGGTATTGGGGCAGAAGGCAGCATCGTCCCACTGTCTCCATGCAGGGGAGTCCTGGGGTAAATGGGATCAGCACTGCACAACCTGGTGACTCTGCTCCCTTCCCCGTATCCCCCCGGAGCAGGGAAGTCTCTGCCTGTGGGTTATTCAGCATCAGTCACAGCGTTTCACATCTTCCCTCAGTGCAGCGTTGCTGGGGGGGAGGCGAAGGAGCAGCCGGAGCAGGGCAGGATCAGGCCCTGCGCATCGCCTGGGTGTGTGTTTAGGGGTGGGATGAAGCTGTGGTCTCAGCCAGAAATGGGATTATATTGGCAGCAGGGCTGGGAGAACCGGGCTAATTCGAAGCAGAGGGAGTTGTGGGGGGCTCATGAGTGGAGAACTCATGGAAAAGTGGATTTGTGATGCGGTGATGGACTTTTTAACCACATAACTCCCGAGTCTGTGTAATACTCACCTTAACATCGCCCTGGCTCTCTCCTGAGCGGATACGCTGCTGTTCAGCAAAGATAACGCCGTCACTGCACTGCTGCCACCCCCCAAAGTACCCCTCCATGGCACTGGGTATGGGGACATGCCCTGGGTGGCACCTTCCCGAGCACAGCCGTATGCCAGGGCTGGGAGAGGTCAGTGCCGAGCCCCACGGGATGTTGGGGGAGAGCCCAAAAGGTCAGGCGAGCTGGCTGCACTCCATAAATCCCGCCGAGCGCGGGCGGAGAGGACAGCTTGGCTTCATCTCCATTATTACTTCCTTATGCATAAATGCACGGTATCGATGGGGCCATGAATCAAACTCCCCGGCTGGCTCAGCAGGAAAGGGGGCGCTGCCCGCACCGCGGCCAATCCTGTGCCCCCCGAGTCTAAAGGGGTCTGGGCTCAGGGGTCTTGGGCCCCCGCGCCTTGGAAATTTGTGCAATGAGTTTTTTCCTGGGCTTAGCCCAGTTCTGCAGCCGGGCAAGATCCTTCATGCCCCAAGCATTCCCACTGCCTCCTGGGCTGCCCCTCTGGAGGGCAGGGGGGGATGGAGGGCAGGGGACCCCGCTACAGGGGAAGGTGCTTATGCACCAACCTTTCTTGGAGGCTGTGCTCGGTCGCTTCTCACCCCGTTATCGCTCAAATGTGTATTTTATGTGACTGTAATGAAGGCAGGTCATTCCCATTCTGCGCCAAGGTGGCACATTCCCATTACTTTGCCGATGCAACGCAGGGATGAGAGGCAGGAGGTTGTCCCATCCTGCCCCACGGATCTGCCCCTCTTTCCTGTCATTGCTACAGGCATCAGCCCTACACACTGCTTCCTCCCAAACCCTCTTCTGCTGGTGCTTTATTCCTGTTCTGGCTTCTTCCTCCTCTCTCTCTCCTCTTGCAGCAGCCCCTGGGGGGGACAGCCCCCCAGGTTTTGGCACTCCCCAGGTTGTAGCAGGCAGCTTGCCTTCCCATCCTCGGGGCTAACCCAGGGAAGGGGCAGGAGGGGTGCGAAGGGGGGTAGGAGAGCTTCAGGATGCTCCCTAGCAGAGCCCTTGCCCGTGCAGCGCGCTCAGGCAGCTGCGACCACAGGTTTTAATTAAAATTAACCGTTGCCCGCAGCTCCTGGACACAATTACTCAGTCATCAGGTATTGGCTCTGCTGACAGGGAGTGTAATTAAGACGTGAGCGTTTCTCCTTCCCTGGCTGCCACCTCTGCCCTGGCACAAAGCAACCCTCCTCCCTGCCACGCTCCTGCCTTCCTGGGCACCCCCAGGGACGTACACCCAGGGCACCCCCTTCTTCCAAGGGCTCCTTTGCTCCCGGAAGGCTTTGAGCCATGGTACAAATCTCTCCTCCACCCTGTGCTGGGAAGCATGGTACAATCACAGTGCTGGTGCCAGCCCAACCCCTCATTAAGGGCCATGCCCCCACTCGAGTAATTACTCCTATTTATATCTGAGTGTTCGCAGCCTGCCCTCGATAAAACCCCCGGCTGCTCCACCTCCTGCGCTCCTGTCACTGACACGGAGCAGCAGCTATTTTTACCCCTCTCCCCTGGAGATGCTTTGCTCCTGATTCCAGGCATGGGATGTAAAGAAACTCTGCTTGTCCTGCCACCCTTTTCCCAGGTTCCCTGGAGGATGCTGACAACCTCCTGCCAGGGCAAAGGCTTGCCAGGTCCCCCCCCAGGTAGTTCTACATCTTCAGGCAGGAGATGCTCCGTCCTGTCAGATGTGGGATCGTGTTAATCCAGCATCCTGAGTTCTCCAAGGACCTTGATCTATGGATCTCGCCAAATGCTGGAGTAAAGTGTGGTGCGGGGGGTCCTGTGGGAACAGCTTTGCAAACCGGCTCTTCCTAAGGACCAGCAACAAGCTGGGGCTGGACAGACCCAAAGGAGATCCCACTTCGGGATGGATCCATGTCCGAATGAGGCCCCGTTGCTATGAACAGACCTTTATTCCCTGAATATCTGCTCCTATCCATGCTGTCCAGGGGCAGGGCAGTGGGCTGAGCCCACCCGGAATCAAGCAGCAGCTCCATGCAAAGGCAGCCCATGGCACCGGTATAAACAGAAGCCATTCTTTATTTTCACACCAGCTATTTCGGATGCAATCGCTGCGTTTCGGCAGGGAAACGCTGCTCTGAACTCTGCATTAACACCTATCAGTGTAATTTCCCACGGCGAGTTAAGGAAGCAAAGCAGCACTTAACGTGCTCCCGTGCTCTGCAGTCCTGGGTGCCAAAGTGCTTCCAGATGGCAAACCCTCCAGCCGGGCTGGAGGATGCCTTCCTGTCCCTCTGCGCGTGCAGGCCAGGCCTGGGGTAGAAGGGAAAATGATTCATCATCTCCTCCAACACAAATCCAGCAAGGGAGTCTGCTGACGGGGAGCTGAGACCAGGAGCCTTCAGCATCCCAGGGGGCTGAGCAGGAGCTGCTTCGCCTCCGTATGTTGGGATAGCAGGGCTCTCACTGGCCTGGGTACCAAACATTCCCTAATATCCTTATATTAAGGAAGTATAAGTATACTCATATATGTATATCCTCTCCAGGGGAGCTGGCTGCCCGACCCAGCTCCGGAGCTGCCAGCATCCCTGCACGTGGGAACACACCAGCTCGAGTGCCCAGGGGGTTTCTTTGGTTATAAGCAGCGGTCGGTGCTGCTTCCGACCCTGTACCTGGCTCCTGCTGCCGGCTGACCCCACGGCGGGCACCGTGGCACCGTCCCTGCCCTCCGTCCCCGCGCAGCTCCCGGCGAGGCGGCGGAGCCGTGCATTAATCATTCCCACGGCACGTTGAGCCATCTGGATGGTATTGGCCCTTCTGCCACACCACGGAGGATTGTTAACACAAAGCATATGCTTTGTTTGAAATTAATAATAATTTTAGGCTCTCACCAGCTGCTGGTAATTGGCTCCCCTTTTGCAGAGATAACCGAGAGCAGCAGGGTGGAAATTCAGCCTCTTCTTGGCTCCTTTTCTAATGAGCTGAGTCCCCAGGAAAGGTGGCCCTTCCGCAGGGGACAGCGTGACACTGGCCAGGTAATGGCTTTTAATAGCCAGCTACACATGCCCGGTGCCAGGGTGATGGTAACGCACAAGCACGGGGGCTGCTCGGGGACCCGGGGGTCCTCTCAGCAAACCCATGAGGGAGCAGACCCCTCTCTGGGTACCCACCTGGCTGGGGAAAGGCAGGTTTTAGCAGCCTCGTTTGCTGCTTAATTGTTGCCATCAGCAGCAGAACAGTGCAGGGGGGGCGTATTTTTACATATTCTTGCCTGAGCATCAGTCTGGGCAGGTGGGTGCTGGGAGGTTGGTGGGAATATTTATATTGCAGTCCTGACAAAATCTGCGTGCGGAGGAGCGCTGTAAAATATACAGAGCATTATTTTTGTTCAAACAGTGCGTATTCCGTCAAAGGGAACATACTAAACACATCCGCTGCAGCGGAGACATATGGGAGCTGAGGGCTTTTAAAAAAATCCTCGGATTCAATCTAGGCTTTTAAAATGCAACCTGCCCCGTGACGGCTCTGCGGCTGCAAGGGGGTGAGCAGGCAGGAGCTGGCAGGGCTCTGAAATTAGGGCTCTGGCTGCATCCCCCCCTCTGCTGTCATTAGGGTCCAGCCGATGCCTTTAATGGGATTCCCGTAATGAAAGTGTAGGAGTGGCATGCAATATCCAAAGAGCTAAAACGCTCTCCCGGGCTCCAGGCAGCGCTGCTGTAATACAGCTTATTGGTATTTTAGCCTTTGTCAAATATTCAGCACTGGAAAATGACACGGAGGGATTTTGGGATTCGTGACGGGGTGTGGGAACCCTTCCCCCTGCTTCCATTACCCTCCACAGCCTGGTGAGACTACCGGCACTGCGGACATGACCATCCCGTAACAGCAATCCCCTGGACCAAAACCAGCAGTAAATTGTCTTTCCAGAAGGCAATTCCCTTCCCACACCCTTGGCCACTGGCCCTCCTCCTCGGCTCCTCCAGGCCCAAGCAGCAAATTCAGCTGCTCCTTCGGTCCAGGCGTTGCATGCACCGGAGCATTGGCCTCTCCGATCTCATGGGGCATCACATTGGCCTCGGCACATCCCAGGGGTGGAGTCCAGTGCCTCCTGCATCCCTCCATCACAGAATCATGGAATGGTTTGGGTTGGAAGGGACCTTAAAGACCATATAGTTCCAACCCCCTGCCATGGGCAGGGACACCTTCCACTAGACCAGGTTGCTCCAAGCCTCATCCAGCCTGGCCTTGGACACTTCCAGGGATGGGGCATCCACAGTTTCTCTGGGCAACCCATTCCATCCCGCAGAAGGATGCTCCTCAAACCCTGCCACCAGCCAGACACCCCTGGGTGCCCTGCCCTGGGGTGTTTTGGTGCTAGGATGTGCCCCTTGCCTCGGGTTTTTTCCCCCAGCCATCGTTATAAACATTGCCAGG
Source organism: Eurypyga helias (assembly GCF_000690775.1). NCBI lineage: Eukaryota > Metazoa > Chordata > Aves > Eurypygiformes > Eurypygidae > Eurypyga > Eurypyga helias. The sequence goes on from NW_010235419.1 coordinate 16,296, forward strand.
TGGGTGGGAAGGAGAGGGACAACCAGGGCCTCTGCTATGGGCTGGCAGCAGCCCGGGAATGTGCAGCCGGGGCTATCAGGGGGCCAGCAATGCTCCTGGCTCTAAGGGGGTGTGGGCTGGCCAAGGTCCCCAGGATCGATGCAGGTGAGTCTGCGGGGGCTGAGCACATCACCCCGCGGCTGAGCCGTGGTCAGCAGAGGCCACGGGATCGATGCAGAGGGAAGGAAATACCGCTGCGGACATGCGGCTTTTACAGCTTCCTTCCCCAAGAAAGGCTGGACTTCGCTGACTTCTGCTAATTGCCAATTAATTTTGCTGAAGCCAAGGGCAGGAAGGCAGCCTGGCTCTTTAAGGGCACCCATGCAGGGGTGGGGAAATGGGAATACAGTCTCCTTTTTCCCACCTGTTTTCCCATGCAGTCCTCAGCTGTGCCTGGACTGATGCAACCCCTGCAAAATCCCAGCAATGACCAGTTGGGCTTCTCGAGCCACTGGAAAGGAAAGGAAAAGCAGGCTGGATAGAGCTAGGACTTGGCTGTAGCTCCAACCAGTGGCCACATTCCCCACCTCCTGCTCCTCATCCTGCACCTTGTCATCAGCTCCATTTATTCCCCATCCCGAGAAGGCAGCTCCAGAGCTCCAGAAACAAGACAGGAGGAGAGAATCCAGACCTTCCCAATTAGGCAATTTTTCTGAATGAAGAGCTCTGCTCCACCCTGCGCAGGGAACATGATTGACATAAATCCCGGGGCTGATTAGGGGCTTGTCATTTAGCACCTATAATGCCTCCCTCCTAATTGTATTAGGGCCTCCTTGGCGAGACGCTAATGCAGTTTGCAGCTGCAGCGTGGCGCCTGGGATTCGGCAGCCGAGCAGCCAGCGCGCTGCAGAACGAGCGCATCCCTAATCCAAGGAGACAGTAATGAAACAAGGACCTGCCTTGACAAGGTGCGCAGAGCCAGGGGCGGGCAGAATGGTCCTGATATGCCCGACCCCTGGAGCATCATCTCCTGGCCACGGGCAGCATCCCTACCCTGGTTTCCCAGCGAGCTCTCTCCTTTGTTACTTCCCCACCTCTCTATCTCGGAGATGTCCGTAGCCCTCCAAGCCTTGCCAGCTCAGCCTTCCCCCGGGATCCTCCCTGCCCCTCGCCCCGGGATGAGGCTCCTCTCCTGGTCTGTGCTGGAGGTAACCCTGAACAAATCTGTTTTGATTAGCTGAGCTCCTAAATTATTTATAATCAGCGTAATACAATGACAATAACTCCCTAATCAGATTAGAGCGCTCTCCATTTGTCCGGAGCTTTGCGCTGTAATCCCTTCCTCCCCTCTCCGCCATCGATTTGGTTTCCATCCCCTCGCCGAGCCTTGCCAAGGGCTTTTCCAGCCTTTGCATCCTCCTTACCTGGACTTGATATTCCAGGACACGTCCCCTTTTCCACCCTAAAACATTGTCCACGACGATGGGACGGGAAGGGGAAGCCGCGAGCAATTTACTCCGGCAGCAAAATCCCTGGAGCTTCACCCAGCCCGTGCTGCTGCCCCTGTGAAATTCGGTTAGTGCCATTCTCCCTCGTTAGCCTGGCACGGTACAAACCTTGTTACACCCATAGGGTCTCTACGTGGAGTCCGGAAGGTGTTCCCGTTTCTTCGGTTAATGAGAAAAACAGTGGTGGAGGGGGCTGGAAGGAGCGGGAATTGCAGAAGGGAGCTGGGCTGGAGGACGGCGAGGAGAGAGGACTGTGTTAACACTGATTAATAATAAATAACCCCCATAATGAGCACTAATTAATAATAGCACACACTTAAGCAATTGATTCCTGGTGAATGGCATCGTGCCGTCAGGAATTCCCGTCGCTCCAGCTAACCAAGCCGGCAGCGCTGCTGGATGCTCCTGGCCACGCCTGGGTCACCTGGAGATGGGAACCAGCCCGGCCGTGGACGGGGATCATCCCCGGCTGCTGCAGGAACGGACCCTCAATGCACCCCACTGCCTCCTAAACCTCTTCCCGTGCCGGCTGGCAAGTCCCAGGGAATGGGAAGATCTGCGTGCTCCATGCTTTTCCTCGGTCCGATGTTCACTCACTGGACAAAACGGCTAAAGACTTGGCTTTGGGTGGGTTTTGACAAGTTTTAGGTGGTTTTGCACATCCCTGTGCCTTGCACAAGCCCGGCCAGGGTGGGCAGCAGAGCCCACCGCTGCCGGCACGAGGGGAGCACGGCTGCCGGGGGGCTGTTTGCTTCCCGGCCCCTCCGATTCAGCGCGTGATAGATAGATTGATACAGAGCTTTAATCAGCGTAATATAAAAAGCACTTAATTTGCCTTATTAAAAGTCTGCACTTTGGATTTTCAGGATCCAGGAAATTAACTCAAGCACCTAAGCATTTCTTTGATTGAAAGAGATTATAAATAATTCATGCCTTTGCCTTCGGTGGCAGACCTGCCGGGGTGGGGGGGGACCGGTAGCAGCTCCTGAGGTCCCTCCATCGCGGTGATGGAGCCGGTGTGTGCCGGAGACGGCCCGTTCCAGGTGATGGGCACCTGGGCCAGCCCTGGGAGATGGTTCTGTGCCCGGGGACCATGAGCTGTTGGGAATTGGGGCCACTGTCACCCACCGTGCCATGTGGGGGGCTGGATGTCCCCTGGAGAGGGCTGTGCATGGAGGAGGAGGATGTCCCGGAGCAAGTCAGGCTGTGCCAGGCCAGGCACTGGTCTCTGTACTGGGAGGAGAGGAGCCAGCCCCAAAAATCACCATGACAATAACACTGAGTATTTCATCTATAATTCAGAGGAGGTGGAAAGTGGGTTTATAAAACCAAAAATTAGAAACAAAAACGTGGCTGAGACAGTAGAGGTTTATGTCACTGTTCTGGCTGAGCGAGGACGTGGACCCTGGCTGCCGGGGAAGGGGGGGTGCTGCAAGCAGGCACATCCCGGGGGGGGCTGCGTGGGGGCCCCGGTACCATCCCGGCAAGGGCTGAGCGGGCGAAGACCAGTGTGGGTGAAGAGAAATCTGCAGGCAGGGTGTTTGCTGCGGGAGCATCATCCGGCTGCCTTCGAGGTGGGAGGGTGTATCTCTGGGGGTGTGCATCTCCAGGGGCGTACATCCACGGGGTGTGCATGTCTGGGGGTGTCTCCGGGGATGTATATCCCCAGGGATGTGTATCCCCAGGTGTGTGCATCCCCAGAGATGTGCATCCCCAGGGGGGTGTATCCATGGGGGCGTGCATCCCTGGGGTTGGGCATCTCTGGGGGTGTGCATCCATGCGGGTGT
>NW_010235420.1:0-14620 GCF_000690775.1 Eurypyga helias
ACCTCCTCCCCCTCCTTCTCCACCAGCCTTGGGGTCTGCACAGTTGTTTCACATATTCTTACACCTCTCTCTGGCTGCAGTTGCCCAGTTTCCCCACATCACCACCACTCCCACACCCTTCTTAAACTTGTTATCCCAGAGGTGCTACCACCATCACTGATGGGCTCAGACTTGGCCAGCAGCATGTCCATCTTGTAGCCAGCTGGTGCTGGCTCTGTCAGACATGGGGGAAGCTTCTGGCAGCTTTTCACCGAAACCACAGAAGCCACCCCTGTGCCCCCTCCCTCCACACACACACCAAAAACTTGCCAAGCAAACCCAATACACACAGCATTTCTGTGGTGATACGTTTCTTATATCATCAGTAAATAGTCTCAGTAGAAAATACTTTTTTACTGTACAGGCTGAATTATTTATTTTGCAGATGCACATAAAAGCCACCATAGGGGCTTGCTTCCCCCTTTGGTACAAAAGAAAGCATACGTATCGTGAGAAGGTAATCAATGCCCCAAGGAGATGACAATCCACCTGCAATGTGGGGATTAATAGATGGAGGCCTCCAAAAACCTGTGGGGCAGCACAAGGTGAATGTGAAGCAATTATAGCTAGTGTCACTGGCTGGGGTCACATCTCACCACCTGCTAAACCTTTGCAGAGTGCTCCTCAGTCAAAAATCCATCCATTATTACTAAGTTATCTGCAAACTCCACAGGAGATGTAACTCTCTCCTTTGCCTGGGGAGACTGGTATAAAACCCAGCCACTTCACAGGACCATTTCAATTCCTGCAGGATTCATGCCAATAAGTACCCAGCGCTGGCTTTCAGAAAGATTTTCAGGAATAATTTTTTCCAGAAAGAAGCCAATCTGATGAAAAGGAAACTCTCTGCAAAAACATGATTTCAGTTTTGTTTAGAGTTTTTTACCAGCCATGTTCACAGCAGGGTTAGAGACAAATTACCCCACACAGCCATTATGATCTACATTAACAGTACTCCTGAATGCGAAAATTTGCCTTTACAATGCAATGCGTTTACAATCAGGTTATTGGTCACTGTGGCTGGGTTGACCTGTTCCACCTTGTATAACTAATGAACTCTTCACTGGGGTAGGAATATGAGCCTGATGTACCCACATGCCTGTTAAGCGTGGTACCACCTGGATCACGGTGCCTGTCTCGCATGTTTTAAGCGTAAAATGAAAATGTTCCAGCTAAAGACAGTGAGAAAGTGAGGTCCTACTGCCTGTGTGATATTGGAGATCCCTGTCCTGGTTCTTACTTGAGTCAATCTTCAAATATTGATTGACAAAGAGATAGAGAACTCTGTGTGGTAGAAACTGAAGGAGATGCTTCAGACTGGCTACTAGTTCAGTGGGTAGGTATCATTTAAGTCCCATATCTCCACTATGTGCTTTTGCAGCTACACTGCTAGTTGTAAAGTAGAAGGACATGCTCTTTTCCCAAAGAGCTGTGATGAAGCATGCAAAGTAGAAGAAACACTGAAAAAACAAACAAACAAACAAACAAACCACATCAAAAAACCCCGTAACACTTAAAAAAGAAAGTTGAAGATTTCTTAGGGAATACTTAACACATTAAAAGTGTCTCTTCATCCAACTCCAATTCTGGTGCTAACATGAGGTCTAATTTTCAGAAGTATTCAGCAGTGTCTTTTTGTAAGAAGTGAACTTGAGGTCACTAGGTGGTAGGTTTTCTTCCAAATGCGGAGAAGCGTAATGCTTAGCTTTGCTTTGCCTGGCTGCTTGGTCTGGGCGAGGAGGCAGGGGGTTGTGTTTGATTTTGTTGGTTTTTTAGTAATGACCTGAAGGATACTAAGTACATTTAATCAGCTAAAAAAAGTCATAGAAATGTAAAATTTTAATTTTTTAATCTTCAGAGCCCTGTTGGTGACTGGTAAAGGAGGTATATAAAACTGCTCCAGTGCATCAATAAAAGGATAATTAAGTTTTCTCAAATGAAGAAAAGCTCAATCTTGTAAATGCTTACGATCTTACGCACCTTTCAGAAAAGGAGTTTCTTGCCTTCCTCCTTGGTTTTCTACACTCTAGAGATCTACCTCAACATTCATTCAGGAAGGTACCACAGGGGCAAGGCAAAAAAAAAAACCACCCAAAAAAACCCAACAAAAGCCTGTCCCACTAAAGAACTTATAAAGTCTACAAAGGGTCTTTGAGTTTATATGAACAGAGGAACGTGTCAGTGAAAATTAACATTTTTGTTTACAGCATTCATAAGCAAGTATAAAATCTGGAGGCAACATTATCATTTACACCTTTCACTGTAACAGAATAACAATTGGAGAATCAGGACTAGAGTAAACATGTCAGATGGTATTGTGCAACACTTCTTCTGTGCAGCAGTTTTTTACTAGTCCAAATGTTTAGGATGGAAACAGTAACTTCTAAAAGAGGGGAGGTGTGTGTGTGTGTGTGTGTGTGTGTGTGTTTAACAATAGTATCTCCCTAAACTTTTTCCTCATTGGATCCATTTAACCCCATTGTCCTGGTAATGCTCCATTTTTTTGGTTTCGACAACCTTTTTCAAATTTGGAAACAGTGAAGAGGATGATTAAAAAATAAAATCTATTTACTAAATTCAGCTGGGTTTTGTTTGTTTGTTTCTGTAGGATATTTATAATTTTACATATTCTTTCCTAAAACAAAATAGTCCAGTGTACCCTTAATGTGAAAATATTACAGATGCTTATATCATATGAATACATTTACATCTTACTCCTCACAATGTTCTTTGCATTTGCCATTTGTGCTTTTGTATTACTCATTAAAATACTAGTATTGTCTCTCCTGGCATGATGACTAATTGTACTTCTTACATGTTCCAGCAGGGACACATTACTGGACAGGAAAATTAGTATTCACATATAAATGAGTCCCTCTTCATTTATGAAAGGTTCCCCATACTTTCGTGTTAACTTAGTCAAAGTTCATTAATATTTTAATAAATACAAATGACTCTTCATCCATTCAAAAATTTATGAACATTGAGTGTGGGATTTAGAAACTCATCAAATGGATTTCACTGTTTCTATTTATAAAGATATTCGTGTATAATGTCCTGGATATCGTTACCGTCTTCAGCTCCCACTGGGTAAAGGTAGGATTTGAAAAAGCAGGCTTTTATTGCAACATTTGCAGGTGCAGATGAAAGTCAGTGTCCATTTCAATCTATTGGAATAGTAGCACTTACAGGCATAAAATACAAGAGGATCTCGGCACCAGAGGGTTTACAGCCCGAGGTAATAGCTAAAGACACAAGGAAGGGGAAATGTAAACCCAGGATAATCATGATTCTTGGGAGCGAAATCTGTTTCTCTTGTAACTAATTATGTTCAGGCATGTAATGAAGATTGTTACGAAGACAGAAGATGAAGTTATCTAATGTCAGCCTGGGCATGTTTCGAAACTCAAGGAAGAGAACAATATTAGCAGTGGGATCAGTATCAGGAAACTTACTGATAAAAATGACAGGCCTTACTAAACCTGGCACTGAAAAATCCTGTCTCACCCATGCCATTTGTTTGCTCTTGGCACTCCCATCCTCTTGCCTCTTAAGAAGCCTGAGAAGCCTGCCAGCTCTCCATTTTGCCATCTCTTCATTCCAATAATCCCAGAAATAGTGTCTTAAAATTCTAAACAAATTTAATCAAAGCCAGAGGTAGCCTTTCCGTTAATTTGAGTAAGATCTGCACAGGTCTTTTGACTGGGAGATGCTTGAGGCAAGAGGTTAGCATTTCTTCATGTACTAATTGTATCCTAATTAATAAAAGTAAATTAGATCAAATATAACTTAGAGAAAGCCACTCTCCTATGATTGTTGAAGCACAGCCAGAGAAGCACTTTCAGGAGCCTGCTTGGCTGTTTAATTCTGATTTAATTATGATGTTTAGACATGGTCTACTACCGAGATACTGGCTGTAGCTTGCTAGGCCTTGGCTAGATGTGTTAATACCATAAAGACAAAAGTGCAGTGTACCAATACGTGAACGAATATGGTTTATTCTGTAGAGATTTGTGTAAACTGTTCCGTTAGTTTGGACCCTAGCAAATTCAGACTTGTGATTTAAGTCTGAAATTTTTATTTTAGAGCAATTTTGTCAAAACTCATCTTTACGCAGTTTTTCTGCATTAAAACATACATGATTCTGTATATTCTCAATGATTTGAACATAAAATCCATCAGTCCATATAACTAACTGATCAAGTACTAGAGCCTTTCATCCCCGAGGTTTCTTCTGACATACAACTCTGGAGAAAAAGCAACAGCTGCAGAATCTACTGATCAAAGTTCAGTGTTACAATCTCACCGTTTTAACAAAAGTAAATAAAGACTGTGCACAGAAAAAAATCCACTAAGCATTAACTTTAATATACATTATATATTTTTTTGTCCTCAGGAAATTTAATCTAAAAAGCAAACCAAATTTTCTTTCCCATTACTGATAAGGTGTTGGGTTTTTTTTAACTCACTAATGAAAACAGCAATCCTGTATTTTGTTTCATAGTGCTTGCCTAAGGGCAAAGATAAACTTCACTCTTATCTGTTCTCTTGTTGTTCCTAGAATGATTGCTCTGTTCATTACATTGTTTGATGTTGCCATCTCAGCTTTCCAGTGCCTGATTTGTTCACTTAATTCTCCAAGTTATTAGGCTCTCCATTCCAAAAATAAGCTGTTTTTCTCATTTAAAAACCAATGTCATCTTTATGTATTATGGATTTACAGTTCACAATGTTAATGGATCATGGAAACAATGACATGAAAGGTTAAATTATGAAAATGTATTTCACTTGCATAAAAAGGGAACAAGTGATAGTGCCATATAAGTGAATATGGATCACTACTGCACAAAGATCATAATCAGAAGGCACTCATAAGGCACCTGAGACACAACCCTCACAAGTTCACAGAATGCTAAGAAACAAAATCTGAACATGTGGATTATGAGACAGAGTATGCTGGCCACGTGACAACGTCTTGGTGTGCATCCATCCAGCTGCAGACTGAATTTACCTTCAAGGTGGGAGTGACAAAGACTATCTCTCACCCACTTCAGCTGTGCATACAGACCCTGGGCCATGGGCACAACAAGACCTGTGACCAATCCACCTTTCACCCCAACGTCTAGTCAGGTACACTCTTTGTGTCCAGCTGAGACCACAGGTCAAAGTGAAAAAAAAAAAAAATGTATCTACTGAAATGGTTTACCTTTTTCTTAAAAATAGAGGAAAGCAGCCCAAATCCTCTTCTTTTAAGAAACACTTTGTTCCAGACCGTCCCTCTACTTTCATAGAATCAAAGATAGAATCATAGAATGGTTTGGGTTGGACGGGACCTTAAAGACCATCTACTTCCAACCCCCCAACCACAGGCAGGGACACCTTCCACTAGACCAGGTTGCTCAGAGCCTCATCCAGCCTGGCCTTGAACACTTCCAGGGATGGGGCATCCACAGCTTCTCTGGGCAACCTGTTCCACTGCCTCACCACCCTCCCCGGGAAGAACTTCTTCCTGATATCTAAACCTCCCCACTTGCAATTTAAACCCATTACCCCTTGTCCTGTCACTACAGACCCTTGTAAAAAGTCACCCCCAGCTTCCTTGTATGCCCTTCAGGTACTGGAAGGGGCTATAAGGTCTCCCTGGAGCCTTCTCTTCTCCAGGCTGAACAAGCCCAATTCTCGCAGCCTTTCATCATAGGAGAGGTGCTCCAGCCACCTTTTATCCAGCACACACCATGAGAAAACTTCCAGTGCATTGTGCACTTTGTATACCTTCCTGGAGGTTGGGTCTATCAGGTCTCCCTAAAACTGCATTACTGTTACATGCCTCAGGTGTTCTCTGACCATTTTTTTTTTCCTATTACTAAATTGTGTTGCCAATTCACACTTCACACTCTGGTTTCTCAGTACTAATCCATACTGTAACTTTGTCCACCAAGAAGCTCTTGTTCTGCAGGTTGACAGCACTATAATATAGCTTCTGCTTCAGATCAGATGACCAACATAATCTTAAGTAATTAGGATGCTGTTTGTACCATTTTGAGCGACCAGTCCTTTCCATACACAAATAACATACAGTTAAGAAATCACTCATTTTTTTAAAAGTATTCTACATATCCCATATCAGCATTTGTCAGAAGGACTTTATATGTGACAACTGAGTAAAAATATGGTGATTTGGCTTTATTTTTACTTTAACTTTCAAAACTGGGGCAAGTGTAAATTTTCATCTTGAAACCACTCCCCCAGACATCCTCTGTAATGGTAAAAAAAAAAAAAATCCTTCAATTCTTTCATAAGATTTTTTTTTAAGTATAAAAGGGTACTGCTAATAAAATAAATGAAGCTAAGACTCCCAAAATAAAATCTCTAATCTGCTGTTATCTGTGAACATAATGGGTTTGTTATGTGTCTTTTAATAATTAACAGGAGAAAAACCAAGTAATGTTGTGGTTGACTTTCACAATGCCATTTTGTGTCACGGCTAAACTCTAATTACATATGGAATAACATGCCACACAACAGCCTGATAGTATGCCACTTAACTTTGTCTTTTCAAATGACCACCACAAATCCTACTAGATCATGAATTTCCAAAGCCTAAGGCATCAGTACAGATTAGAAAGAAATACCTGTGTTGTCTTCAAAGGATGAGGAACCTTGACCACTGAGTGTGCGACTTGTTGCAACAACTAATCATCTTTGATCTATGTGCGCATAGCATGACAGTCTACTGCTTGTCTGTGCAGACAAAATCCATAAAAAGAAGGCCAGCACACAGTTTTACAACATCTGGAATCCCAAAGAGTTCAATCAATCCAAATCAAGATGTTGTCCGCTAGCATTTCAACCTTCTTCATGTAAAGATACTGGCATGAATCTTCCTGCCACTTGAACAACCAAGCCAATACTTCGATATGTGTTGAGAGTTGCCGACTCACAACTCATGACACAGTCGTCATGACTATGAATGCGGGCTTATCGCGCAGGACTAGCTTTAGACTGTGGGTGCACAGTTATCTAAGCCACACTAAGTCCTTTCCTTGTGTACCAGATGATGCTGCTCTGACATACTGTGAGCCCACCCAGTGCAGTGAGCTGACATCAAACTGGGTTTTTCTCATTATGTGGAGTTAATTTTATGCCTTATCAATCAGTGAGCTGAACTGGTTTACGACTGGATGAGAGAACTGCCAGCATAAGGAAAAAAAGAACAGACTAATATAAAAAAATGGACTCACAAACATTAAATTAGCGCAGGTTACCAGATGAGAAGTAAAATTCTGTGTTGCTCTTACTAGAAATGGGTAGAATCTGTTCACCTTTGTTCCCATCATCAGTCTTATAGGTCTACAGTACGGAAGTAGAAAGAAAGGCACCTATTCCTAAATGTGGATGTTGAGATGAGCAGGGGTAGGAAACTACAAACTGAATTTGAGGTAAGTGAATGATACTTGAAAGTCTCATGTTGGAACACTGTGATAAATCCTTTCAAAAGGAAAACTTGCCAGCAACCAGCATCCTGCTTATCTGTGTCTCAAACACTTTAAGCTTCAGGAACAGGTCAATCATCTGGAGCTGACACTCGTCCACCTTTAGAATTAGCCATTCTGTAATTCCAGCAACAGGAAGTATGCGCTTTTACAGGAATAAAAGCAATTTTGTCTAGGTTTGCAGCATACCTGCTGCACAATTGAATTTCTTTTAATGATGCTGTTCCCAGCCACAAACTCTGTACTCCAGAAGGGATCAGAGACAACATGAAGAACATAAAGTCTAAAACTAGTATGACAAAGCATCAACTATCCTGTTAATATGCAGTGTCTGTCACAGATTAATTTTAATGCACAAGCCCTTGGGTCACATCAACATCACAGAGTTTTCTGGGTCACCAAATTAAAAGGCATGGCATTATCTTCTTTTGACACAGAAGCAGTTCATTAAAAATATTTGTAGAGATATAGGAAAGTAATCTTGGTCAGACACATGCTTTGAAAATTCTTCTTCAAGTTCCGCTGGCTTGAGTAGAGACTTGTACAGACACAAGGTCTTCTGGGAAGAAAAGTCAAACGTGAAAATTAAACTAGATTAAAGTTCTCAGCCGGACTTTGTTCTCAGAGAGGCAAAGCACACTCTTTGTGAATGAATAAGTTCCTGACATATCAAGTACAGACAACAAATGTTCACTTTCTGATGGGTTTCTGAACCTACTGTACTTCTGATTTATGAGAACAATGTCTGTGGTCTTTCAAAAATGATTAGATTTTCCCTCCAAACAGCACTCTATTCGAAGTGTCAATTTTGATGAACAGCCTGTCAGGCCAAGATACAGCCAAAGAGTCGAAATAAATCTATCATCACATGGTGCTTGCCATTAAGAAAACCCTTTGTACTTTCTTGAGCACTGAATTCATCTGCTTCTATGTGTTACTACAGCTACAGAAAAGTCATGAAGTTTCTTGTATTATCTAAGAAAATTACTTGTCAACTATAATTGGAAAGGTTATATTTTGCAGAAAAACTTAATTTACTCTTTTCTATTGAAGTTGTTTCAATTTTTTTTTTTGAATCTCTAAAAATAAGATAATTAGAGCTCTAAGCCACTGTTACTGTCAGTCTTCACAGTAATCACCAACAACAGTTAGCAGAAAATAAATGAGATTCTAGTGTCAAGTTACCTGAATACATAAAATATTATGGCTGATAAAAAGTAGAGAAAAAACAATCAATATAACACAAGCAAATAATGATTTCAAATACAAGATTATGGAGAGAATGAACACAGACAGACACCAGACACCTTCCAAAATCCTTAATGTTCCTAAAAGAAGAATGTGTACTTGTGCATTCAGCTGCCGGATTCTTGCCCCTTGCATGGTAGCAAATGCAAACTCATGGACTCCAGTTCCCTGCACATGTCATGGTAAGAATGTTGAGGTTAGCCAGTTTGTACAGAAATTTGCTCTTAATGTGCCTGACATCAAAAATAATGAAGTGATGACAGAAAAAAAAAAGCAGTGTTATTAAAATGTTTATGTAACTACCATGCTGTTCTAGGAACATGAGTCAGTTTATATGAAAGTCATGGCAGATCTGCTATTCCGTTTTACTTCTCTACATTCTTTGCTTGTCCCTTTTCTGTCGGTGTCCTTAAAATGGAAAACAGACCAAAAAAATATAATACCCTCCATTTTTCCCTAGGATTTTCTTTTTGTATTCACACTTCCCTGTAGACAACATATTATTCATAATGTCATAATTGTAATATCAGGATTTCATATTTCTCTCCTAAGACTATCAGTTGACCCCTACCTCACTCTAGAAACAAAAATATCCCTTGAGCATGGCTAGGCAAAGCCATCTCTTAGCTAGACCATAAGTACAACATGCTAATGATTTCACCATGCTAATGATTTCACTGGTGAAATAATTGGTTTATTAACTCAACCAATAAAAAGTGCATTAAACACCTGGCATTTACCTGGCTGACTGTCATGGTAGTGTTCAGACTTCAGCACGTAACTCTCATATACTGGGAATGATCCCATACCAGCATACAAGTTAACAGAACCAAGTCGTTCATTACTAGTTGTGGAGAGGCAGTCTTAGCTACATTTGCACCCACAGTCTGAGGTGATAATGATCCTAGGATAAGTGGTGCACTGATAAAATACTTCTGCCACAATAGTGGACCTAGGGAACAGGACTCCATAGAAAAAAATATTAAGAAAATTAAGTTTCTGTAAAATGACGAATGAAAATACACAAGTATGAACTTGCGTAAGAACTTGGTTGTGCTAACTAGTTATGCCACAGTATGTCTCTGCATAAATATAAAAACCTGTCTTGATCATCTTTAATACTTAGGAGCAGGGTTAGTAACTAAAGCTGTGAAAACTGCACTCATAATGATTTTTGCTTGCAGTATTTGAGGCCAGAATCTCTAAATCTGGCCTTCATAATCCAACTGATATTTCCAACAAGGTTATAGCGATAAAGATAAAATTATTTTGAAGCCAGAATGATTTGTCTTTGCTTTTAATATGACAAATAGTGACACTGTCACAGGCAGTAAGATTGAGATGCAAAAGATTACTACTTTGTACCAAGAGCCAGCTCAAGGCTTCTGAGACATAGAAAATTATCTTTGCCATGAAAGAAGATGCCTCACAACCTGTTAAAGGACTGGGCCACTCCTTTTAGTTAAATGGTTGTAGGGTAAGGAGAAGAGAGGGTAGCAGCAGGCAGTCACATGAATGTAAAGGGTAACTGAAGCAAGCCTTGTGAGGATCTCTTCCCTCCTTCAGCAGAACACCCATTCATCCATTATTTCAGAATAATGGTAGCACTAGCTGACAATCTGACTTTTCAGGGATCCAAATTAGATAAAGTGGTCTGTCTGCTTTTTTCCCGCCAAAAGCATTGTGCCTAATTTGCCTCTGTTTAGAGGCAGGCCTGTCTTTTATCATCTGATTTCCAGGATTGCACCATTGTCATATGGCAGTGGCTATGAATCCACGAGCCAGAAATTATGCTCTTCTCAAATGTAATTTGTGCAAAAATGGGGGAACAGGATGAAGCTGAGCCATTAAGCTGTCCTATCAGCACCATGTGGCACCACCCAGTCACGCACTTTGCAATGAAATAATAAACCCAGAATTACCTGCATTGGAAATGCTACTGGATAAGTCAGGTGCAGTTCACTACTTACAACAGTCCAAAGTACTCCATCAAGATGTATTTTATGTATCCAGGGACATATAGAGCAGGGAAAAGTCGAACGTGATAGAAAACCACAGATGGAGACCCCCACAACATCTCTGCACAGCACACGACTACCCTCACAATAAAAAGTGTTTTCTTAAGTTCCAATGGAATTTCCTATTTTTTTAATTTGTGCACATTACATATTGTCCTGTCAGTGGACATTGATTGTTGAGATCCGCCCTAAGCCTCCTCCTCTCCATGCTGAACAGGCCCAGGTCTGTCTGCCTTTCCTCACCCAGCAGATGCTCCAGTCCCTTCATTATCCTAGTGGTCCTGTACTGGATTTGCTTCGGTAAGTTCATCTGTCTTTTACTGGGGACCCCAGAGCTGCACTCAACACTCACTGTGTAGCCACACCAATTCTGTGTGGAGGGAAAGGATCATCTCCCTAAATCTTCGGGCCTTTGTCTTCCTAATGCAACCAAGAATACTGTGTGCTGGGGTTTTGGGTGTTTTTTTCTTTTTTTGCCACAAAGGTGCGTTGCTGGTTCATGGTCAGCTTATTGTCCATCAAAGACCTTATTTGAACCAATGCTTTCCAGACAGTCAGCTCCAAGATGCCAGGGTTTATTTGTCAACAGATGTAGGACTTGGTATTTCCCTTTTGTTCACCTTCATCAGATCCCCCCTGCCCACTTGTCCAGCCCGTGCAAGTCCCTCTGAATGGCAGGACATTTCCACTCATGTATCAGACACTCCTCCCAGTTTTGCATCATCTGTGAACTTCCTGGGGGTACACTGTGTCCCAGCGTTCAGGCTGTTAATGAAGACGTTAAGAAGCATTGGCCCCAGTACTGAGCCTTGTCAGTCGTCCAGTCACCCCTACTGACTTGCCTCCAGCTGGATTTTGTGCGACTGGTCACAACTCTCTGGGCCAGCCCATTTAACCAGTTTTCAGGACAGATGACTGTTCATTCTTCCAGCCTGTATTTTGTCACCTGCTCCATGGGAATATTATGACAGAAAGTGTCAAAACTCTTACTCAAGTCAAGGTAAACAACATCGACTGCTCTCCCTTAGTCCACCAAGCCACTCGCCCCATTGTAGAAGTTTATGAGGTTGGTTAAGAGTTATTTGCCCTTTGTAGATCCATGCTAACTACTCTCATTCTCCTTCTTGTCCTTGAGGTGTTTGGAAATGGTTTCCAGGAGGTTTTTCTAGGTGAGGCTAGGAAATGTCCTCTAAAAACATCTCTAAACCTCTCCAGACCTGGAGTGAGAAAAGAAAGCGGGAAGTAAGAAAATCAATAGGTGAAACTACTTGTGTCACCATAAACAGGTTTTTCCCTTCACTTCTTTGCTTCCAGCATTACACCCTTGGAAAGGCAGAAAGTATGCTATATTAGGTCATGACATAAATACGTTCAAATATTTAACATGCTTCAGGATGGATTTAAGTATTTATTTTTAGGTTCCCAAGTTTTACAGCTCTGGCTAGGATCTCTCAATTTTTCCACAAATGTATGATTACAGCCTAAATGTTTGGGTTTTTTTAGAGAATTCCTCCCTAAATTCAAAACCATTTCAAGTCTTTTAATTGATGATCTGAAACCTAATAGTGAACTATGCTCTAGAAGTGCACCAAGCAGGCTTCCAGACAGGGTCTTGGGAAAAAATGTAGAGGAGGACAGGATGTAGGAAAGAAAAGAAAAAAAAGTAGTAAGAGAACTGCTGTCCCTCGTGCTTAGTTCTCCAAAGGTGAATAAATCATAGAATCACAGAATGGTTGGGGTTGGAAGGGACCTTAAAGATCATCTAGTTCCACCCCCCCTGCCATTGGCAGGGACACCTTCCACTAGACCAGGTTGCTCAAAGCTTCATCCAGCCTGGCCTTGAACAACCTGTTCCAGTGCTTCACCACCCTCTCTGGGAAGAATTTCTTCCTGATATCTAATATAAATCTCCCCACTTTCAATTTAAATCCATTACCCCTTGTCCTGTCACTACAGGCCCTTGTAAAAAGTCCCCCCAGCGTCCTTGTAGGCCCCCTTCAGGCACTGGAAGGTGCTTATAAGGTCTTCCTGGAGCCTTCTCCAGGCTGAAGAAGCCCAATTCTCTCAGCCTTTCTTCATAGGAAAGCCTCTGGACACATTCCAACCGGGCGATATCCTTCTTGTGTTGAGGATACGCAGTAGTCTAGGTGGGGTCTCACGACTTCTCCTGATACAGCCCAGTTTTAAATATTCAAAACTGGTCAGACTGTCATAGAGACATTATTTTCTTTTAAAAGTGACAAAAATGTTGTTCTCCCTTTCAAATAGCTGGTTTGTTATTAGCTCTTTTGTCATCATGGAGACTACCACTGCTGTTGCTGCTGCTGCTGATTTTCTCTAACTGGTCAGCACATGTTTGTACCATCACCTAACATCAACCTGAGTCACCAGTACAGAAATTTATATTTATTCTGAATGACTGTCAGCTTAGTAAAGAAATTTTTTTGGTTGATTTTTGTATTGCTGTATATTTTGTATCATATACAAATTCCTATGGATTTACTTTCCTTATTCTCACTCCAACATAAATTCCAGGGATGATATAAGCATAATTAAGGGACTGCTGCTCTCAATGAAGATGGTCCCACCTGCATTTATTCTTATCTTCCACTTACTAATTAAATAGGATAGAAAAAATTATAATGACTTAGTGCAGTCAGCTGAGAGTTCTATGTCTGAATCCCTTCCCCAAAGTAATACTGACCACACACTAAATCTCATTGAATCTGCATTCAGTTTCTTCCTGATAAGAGTGGAGAGTGATAAGTGTACTACAAAATGTTTTCCAACAAACACTGTACAATGTATTTACAGATATATTTAAAAATCAGAAATATGCATTTATCTTTAGTTATTCAATCATATATAAAAGTTTAAGCATTATTTACGTAGCTATTTATAAATTACCAACCTAATTTCAGAAGTAGGCTTCCCAACACAGCACCATGAGAGTCTCTGCTTTTCTTTTGTAAATACCTCAACATAGACAAGAGTGGCTTTATTCAAATTCTGTGAAGTATTTTAGGTACTACATTCAGAAATGTAAAATAACTTGGAGATAATTACTCTTCATTTTAGTACTGGTTTCTTTGCAAGGGGAAAAGTACAGAATTTCTGTGAAGTGATAATGCGAGTGTAAGGGATTTGAAAGCAGAGTAAGAAATATTCTAAAATTTCCTTGCTCAGACTGCACCAAATGAAAGTGCTATGGGCATGAGAAAGAGGAGACACAATACAGTCACTATTGGTTACCCTTTTGGATATCCAGCCCTTCATTACAAACTCCTGGTTTCTTGCCTGAAAATAACTTTCTCTATAGGTTTTTCATCTTTCCTAGAAACGCAGGATTTGCCACTGTAACATGGATGGGTCTTGACATCGCTCATGTTGCCCACACTTTCATCATGTCTTGGCTGGACCATGGTAACGGGATGCAGATGCACATATGCCCTCAATACTTAGGAACTGCCAACTAGTAAGATCACTACAAGACATCTCCTCTGCAGAATAAGTTACTATGAGTGAATCAAGCCCTTTTTCTTGTTGACTGCTATTCATTCCCCTGAAATTTAATATCAACCAGACCTTGTCCCTTCAAGTTTAAGATCTTGCAAGATGACAATTGTGTTTATTGACAGCATCTGCTGTGGTACAACAGACAGTTGAGGTGATAAGTCATCTAGATTGATAATGGTACTGGGAATTTGGGCATGACCTTTCTGAATAGTTATGAAAAATCACAGGTCCTACTTCTTTCTCTTCTTAGGACAGAGGATACTGCTTTGACATCACCTTTTCTGGCTGTGCTGGATTCAGTCAGGA
>NW_010235421.1:0-10343 GCF_000690775.1 Eurypyga helias
AAACTTGCTGAGGGTGCACTCGATATCACTGTCCATGCCGCTGACAAAGATGTTGAACACCACCGGTCCTAACACCAACCCCTGAGGAACACTGCTCGTTACTGCTCTCCACTCAGTGAGCCATTGATCACAACTCCCTGGGTGTGACCATCAAGCCAGTTCTTTATCCACAGGGTGGTCCATCTGTCAAATCCATGTCTCTCCAATTTAGAGACAAGGATGTCGGGTCAGACAGTATCGAAGGCTTTGCACAAGTCCAGGTAGATGACATCTGTTGCCCGTCCCTATCCACCAAGGTCGTGACCCCATCGTAGAAGGTCACCATATTTGTCAGGCACGATCTGCCCTTGGTGAAGCCATGTTGGCTGTCACCAACCACTTCCTCGTTTTCCATGTGCCTTAGCATGGTTTCCGGAAGGATCTGCTATATGATCTCCCTCTCTGATAAAGCAATTTCTAAGAACGATGTGCTCCAAAACATTGGAAAGAGACACACAGAGCATCTTAACTATACTTGAAGTAGTTACAGAAAGAAGTTCAGCTATCAGAAATTAACAGACATTCCACCAATTTCTCTGAAATCACATATATCGATATAGGTGTAAAATGGATCTCCTCTGAACTGAAACATTCTGAGCATGAGGAAAAAAAATTCACCATGAGAACAACATTTCACAGGCCACCAAACACAGTATTTTATTCAAGATGGGAAATATTTGTGTAGTGGGGAAATTACACGCTGTCCATATATTTTACCTGCCAATATTTAGAATTATTGAAACCTACACAGAAATATCAGCATTAGTTTTATAACATGTAAAGCACACTACAAAAACCACTGAACCTTTTTTTTTTTTAAATTTTGAGTGCTTCAACAGAACATAAGGTATACTCACTGGTTTATTTAGATGATGTCCTACAGAATCTGCTAGAGTTCCTATAGCATCATAAAGAATGAGCAGGTTTTTATGCTGGTATTTACTAAATGCGAAGACCAAAGTGTCAAGTATATACGCAAGGTAAGGAACAAGCTCTGTACAAGCCTCCTCTTCTAGAGTAGCAAAGGCACTGAGGGACACAAAAAACAGGTCTGTTAGTACCTTGGAAAAAATGAAAGAAGACACCCCAAAACATCCGACACTACCCATTTCCGTTAAAACATAAAACCCCCTGTATTTAGTCCTCAAATTCTGTAAGGATTCGGCTCTTAAATAGTTATGAACAAAATTAAAAAAATATTGTTGTAAAACCTGTTACATACACGCAGGAAGACTCCACCAAGTAAACCACTACTGTAGACAAGTTACAATATACTAACTGAAATAGTAGGAACTGTAACAAAAGCTGTTAATACGGAAGTTAAAAATGGCCCTATCTTTAATGTATGCTGTAGTTGCACCTGGAAGCCCTAGTGCTCTTGTGCCAGTATCAGCCTGTACTCTCAGCATTTCACTACACAGAAAAACAGATACAGAAAGACATGGAAAAATAAACCAGACAGGTGATAAATAATTTTAGCCAGCCTTGGTCAGAACACACATCATGGCATCATGGAGACTTTCCAGGTTGTCTGTCAAGTGTTTGAACAACAGCATTAAAAAAACCCTCTGAAAACCAACAACCCCCTCCAACACACAGACCAGACATGCTGCTTCAGAGAAACATTAAGGAAAGGAAAAAATTATGAGCTATTGCAGATTTACTGGCCTAGCTTGTGTCAACAAGATTATTACTAGCCTGTCCCTGCACTAAAAATTCATGTATCACTGCACAAAGTGAACAAATCCCTGTTAGCATGCTACCAAATACAGAAATGCATTTCTGTTAACACAATGCAACTGTGAACAGTAAGTGGCTAGCATTTTTACTTTATTTATTGTCTTGACCTATTAATTCAGAAAGGCATACAATGTGAGCCAGGAAAAAATGTTTCAGTACAGTATCTTCTGAGTGTCACCAACTGAAGGAGTAGTTTCTCAATACTACAGAAACAAACATGACACATCCTCTATGATACAGAAGTTAGTCATGAAAACATACAATATCCTATGACCAATTTCAACTTGGTAGATATTAACTGTGCAACTATTCACTGTAGGGATGCAGCTTTTTGCCCCTTTCCAAGAAGGCTGGTTATATTTCCTTGCAATTTAGAAAGCTAGAAAGTATGTTTTGACCTGCAACAGCTCTACATTTTCCTTAAACTGGAGTTTCAGAGTTTATTTAGCTGCAACAGTCGTTCTAATGAGTCTCTGCTGTAAGCAAAGCATTTCAAAATACCCTATAAATCTGATGTGAAACTTTAAATTAAAAAAAAAAATCAGCTGTATTTTTAATATTTCCATTTTATCTGTTTCTCATTACTTCTGCCCACTGCACTTCCTTCATAAGCACTACATGAGGTTATTTAACAACTGCAACACAGATGTGTTCAACTGCATGCACCGTGTTTTCAACCATGTTTTAGACAAGCAAAGTTTGAAAAGAAGCATGTGGGGGTTTGTTCGTAGTTGGGTTTTTTTTGGCAATGGATTCTGTACACAATTTGATTCCTTGGATGTGAAAATGCGTGAAGCAAGTAGTATTATATGACCATTTTCCTCCTCATTCACTATGAAATGACAAAATGGAGGTGACGTTAAAAACCAAACTTGCTAGCCCAATGTTTGAAAAGGTTTACAGACAAAAGGAAACAGTGTTTAATACTCAAATCTTAAGTTAATTTGATTAAATTAATTGTATCTGTTCTCAGGCAAGGATACATCTACCCCTTTTGTGCAAAGCTTAGCCCAAGAGCTCTCACCTCAGCTTTGTCCTTAGGCACTACTGATTTTTGTGGGTGGGGAACAACAATAGTAACTATTATTAATAATAAAATTTAAAAAGCATTAGGAATACAATCAGATGCAGATCTAACTCTGCTTTACAAAGAAACCTTCCCAGCAGTCTGCTGTGTACACTTCTCCCCTACATAAACTGACACGTAAAAGCTTTATTTGATGAGCTTCCAGCACAAGAAGTGCACCCCCTCCATAAACTGTGTGTTCATGAATGGAGCCATTAATTAATTAAAATCAGCAGACAAAGGGGAGAAGGGAATCTTATATCCCAGGGTCTCCCTTCAAGAGAAAGAGACTCTCTCTTGAAATAAACAGAACCCAAATGTTTTGGTAATCCTGAACTAAATATAAACACCACCAGTAATCCAATGATAGGATAGTTTTCCGTTGCAATCAGTATTGACCTTATTCATAGGCAAATTAAAAAAGGCAGTTTTCTGGTCAGTAAAACATCGTATATTGAAAGCAAGTATCACAAGATAATTTTTTTAGTATAACAAATTTAGTTTGGCGATTCATATACTCTGAAAACAAACTGGATGAGCAAAACTAACTTTTTTCATGTTATTACAACTTGGAGTAATTTGTGACTACTCTAGAAAAAGCTGTATCTACTCCAGTTTAAGAGAGGAAAAAACACATTAAGAGCTAGAAATGGAGTCATGCATTCATTGATAAAGGCATTAAAATAGTTTCCCATGAAAAAGCAGTGTCATGGATAGTGCTTTTTGCCTAAGATTTGACTTACCTGCAGGCGGCTTCTTGTACTCTCTTGTTGCTATCTAGGATACGCTTTAGCAACTCAGTCATTAATGGCTTCAAGTATGTGTCTGGGGGTTGACTAACTACCCAGTGTGCATAGCGACTAAGAGTCCAGCATGTAATGGAGCGCACAAGAGCCTTTTTGTCGGAGAGGCACTGAATAAGGTGGGGGATCAGCTCAGGAAGATATGGAATCATACCCTGCATGCAGCCTAAAAGGAAAAATACAGCTATTGCAGTACCAGAATTAACCAGAAGTTCTACTGTTTCATTTCCTAGAAGTGACATTTTCAGTCTGTATCATGCAGGAATACGTTTTAACAATATACAAAGCAAGTCTACCTTATTTATATTAAGTCCAAAAAAAAGGACCTTACATAAACAATAATTAGAGCCCCCAATTAAAATTTACATTCCTTTTAACTACATTTCTACTTCAGTACTTTCCCAACCTCCAGAAATTCTGCTTTATTAAATAGAGTATGGCAAGTACATCCAAATAAAATGGTTTTATGAAGCTTGGAGGTCCTACACATCAGTCTACCGAGACTAACCAAGACAACAAGTAAAGAAATACTTGGTCTTGACAACAAATCATCACATATTAAAAAGAATTCTTTAAGAAATCTAAATTTCAGCAGCAACAAAAAAGCGTGGAAATGCAGGCAAAAAGCCAAGCAAGATGGTGAGAAAGTACAAAGTGAGGGAAGTTAGCATATTTAAATTGGAAAGCCATCCACAAAATGCAGCTCAGGACACTGAAGTCATAGGAATCCTCTTCTCTCAAACCAGCTAAGGACAGATACTTGTTTGCATATGTAAATTCATCTGGAAGGAACAAAGAGCTGGTTTAGAACCAAGAAAATTGAGCAACCTGGTAAGCACCAGTGCCTTACCTTCAGCAATTGCTCCAAGAACAAGGATACCAGATTCTTTAACTACCCATTCGGGATGGAAGAGCAATTCCTTCAAAAGAGGCAAGATGTGTGGCAGAAGTTCATCACGAAATACGTTGGCTAGGACATCAAGAGCAGCAGCAGAACATTTTCCTAGGGGAATTAACAGTGTTAATCGCTGCTTACTACCGAAGTTGTAGTTAGGCAACATAATCCTCATTGTAACTTAGAGCTGACAGTTAAGTGTCAGGGCAGTAGGAGGAACGATTCTTCCATTTCATTACAATACAGAGTGATCCACTGTGTCCTGGTGTAAAGCCACAGCTCTTAGAAAGCCAGTTTTGCAGCACTTAAATAGCTGCTAAGAGGACTTGTACACTGGGGACACTAAAACACTCACTGACACGAACCACACCATTATATTCACTACACGATTTGAGGATAATTTAACACTAAGGAAGATCTGCAACACAAATCTAACATATTGGAGAAACTGAGGACAAAGGAGCAATAGCCTAAAACTACTATATACTAGCATTTGGTTCAAAAGAAAGTTTTCAAAGTAAAAAAAACCCACAACCAAACAAACAAAAAAAACACCCCACAAACACAAAACATCCAGCTCTAGAGACTGAAAGGAATTTCCTGGCCTCTGCTCTGATCTTTTTATACCTTACTCTTGTTCTGTGATGCACCAAAATGAAGAGGAACACCTCAAAATCTGTTTGAAAGTTTTACTCAAAAAACCCCACCAAACTAACAACAACCAACCAAGGAAAAAAAATCATAAAAAGAAAAATCAGGAACAACTTCAAAAAGTGATTCTGAAATACTTACTGGTTTTCTACTGTGGTGGTCTCATGTCCAGGAAAAAATACTACTAAAGCATTTTTGTAAAGAATTCTCGTATTACAGAATTTACACTGTATTTTTTGCTTATTATGATCTCAGTTCCTTCTTAATGTCATAAAGAATCCAATTGGGTCTGATTAGTAAGCAGTGCTGAGATCTGTTCACATTGGAAGTCAAATACAGAACACTGGATAAGAAACAGGGCACACAGTTCTGATTTTCAGATAATCCAAATTCTCTCAAGTCCAGATAACTTACTGTCACTTATGAAGTTGAACTAACTTGTAAGTTAGAAGTCATAACTTAGGACTTCTTGACTGTTCTGCTCTTTCCTTCAGGCCACAATTCCTGGACAACTTTAGTTTCCTCACTATCTTAATCAAAACTGTGGACCACAGTTCATTTGTCATGTCAGCTATCTTTTTCAGAAAATATGTATTTAATTCTGCAATCTCAGCACATACAGTGACAAGAACAACATTATGAATCTAAAACTATACTTTTTTTTAAAAGAGGATTTACAGGAACAGGCATACTGGCACGCATTTTCTATGACAATAATGATAGTAACAACAACTATAATAATCATCAATTAAAAAAAATCAGGTATTTGATCATAAGCTTCAAGGTACATTCACCTGTCAGGAAAAATCACGGTCTTGGAAGAAAAGAAAATTATGTGGATATGTTCAAATCTCAAAATATTATTCCACATTGAGGTTGCTTGCAAAATATATTTAAGTCGCATCTGTCAGAATTTCACTATTTTCTATCACTGAGCTTAAAAATCAGTTTGTGGAATTTTCTTTCCTTATCACATGGCCAATTGGTCTGAAAGTCCTGTAAACCATACAAAGGCCATCAGAACTACAGTCTCCTCACAGCTGTGTCCTCTCTTATAACTAAGGTACTATATTCTGTTCAGAAGCAAATCCTGCATGTAGGAAAGAACTACCACTAAAGGCTGTCAGTAGTAGCATGCTCACACGCAAAAACCACCAAACCAAAATGAAACACCAAAAAAAATTCCAGAGGGAAGACTGAAGTAACAGAAAGCATTATTATGCTTCCCTAACCTATCAATGTGTAAGTTCTTATTTATTTTTTAAACTGAAGTTAAACAGGTGATAAGTGATTTTTATTATCTTGTAGAACTAAAATTCTGAATCCAGAAGTTCTGTTGAATTGCATCCAGCAAATGTTTGAAGCTCAATATGCCATATTCAAAATAAGAAAAAAGCTTACAGATGGCCAGCTTTTGCCAATACAGTTACGTAGTCAACATGTCATCTGGAAGACTTCCTGTCCACCAGTTATGTCA
Source organism: Eurypyga helias (assembly GCF_000690775.1). Taxonomy (NCBI): domain Eukaryota; kingdom Metazoa; phylum Chordata; class Aves; order Eurypygiformes; family Eurypygidae; genus Eurypyga; species Eurypyga helias. The sequence continues at coordinate 6,672 of NW_010235421.1, forward strand.
GCAGATAGTTCATTTTGTATTCAAAAGCAAAGCCTCAGTATTCCTATACACCAAGTCTTATTACTGTGGTTCTTGCATTATGCAAACAGCTCTATTTTAAAACATCTTACACATTACTTTGACATACTTAAATTCCAGTCAGAAATAGTATCATCATCATCAAGTTCATCGTCATCGTCATCATCATCTTCAATACCATCTTCCTCGTGTTGCTGAGCCACCGTCCGTGAACGATGAAAACGAGGTCTTATGTCCTGTTCGCTATCTGGAATAGCTTCATCTTCTTCAACATCCCCCTGTCAAATTGTTTTATCAGATAAACTAGTCTGACTATATTGCTCAAGGAAGGTAAGAATGCAGTTCTGGATGATTTTATGAGCGTATAAGAGATTCACATCCCATTTGTGCTGCCCAGCTAACTAAAGATGCCATTGTTCCTGCATTCTGCTGACACATTTACCAGAAAAACAACAGGAAAATAGAAGCAAGAGAGAGAACCTCATGCACAAAGTATCCTTCACATTAAGAAATTGCTCTTGACGGGGATTAACACAAAAAAGTGACAGAAATTCTTGTACACAGACATATTCTAAAATGTGGCATTGGAAAAAGCCATATATTCAATCTAGGAGGCATTAGAACTAATTCCAAACATTTATTTTAGGCTGTATTGTTGCAGTAGTTCATGGGCAATAGTATCCCAGTTCTGACTAAACTGTGTGGGACGGGACGGGGCAAAGATAGAAAGCCCACAGATTATTTTCCAACGAACATGGAATAGTTGCATTTAGTATTTGGAACAGCACACTTTGCCCCCAAAATTTAATTCTCCATTGAAGAGACAGTAGGTCAAATCTGCCCACCCTGATCTGAATTATTCTGATGTATAGGGCAGAAGCTAACCCAATATTTTTACAGATTAAAAAAAAAATGACGCTCACCTTCAACAGAATAATATCAATCTCTGAATATTTCATACCATTTACCAACACAGGTATCAGCCTATGAAAAAAAATTAGATATGTGTCAAAATAAAACATTAAAAAAAAAAAAAAATCAAGCAAGTTTCAGTTACCTGGGCCATAATTTTGGTTGTAACTGTCACCCTCTCAACCTAAAATAAAAAAACCCGTAGCCTGATACAAAAGGCTAGTACCTAAACCAAGCTGCATGTCATAACATTCATCAATACTTTGCAGTCTGAAAAGGTGATAATTTCCATTTTTAGCCACAGGTAGCTACGTGGCAGAACTGAGTTTTAAGCTTTAAAAACCAAATATTCTTCCATATTATGAATTTACTCTGAACCTTTAAAAAATAAAGTCTGAAGATTTTGTTAATAATTCAAACTCCCATAATACGCATTATAAACAAGTTGGCTCTCACCAGTAGTACTTGTCACTTTATTTACTTGTGGCTGAAGACTATGCTCACTACTCTTAAAAATGGAAGCCTAGCTACATTAAAACCTCCTATCCTTTTGTGCTTACTTCAGTTAAGACAAGTCCTCAACATTGCGGAGATCTTAACTAGTCTTTATTAGTATTTCATTACTTGGTTACGGCTATTGGACTCCTATTGTACAGATGTATAGCTAAAAATGTACTAAGGGAAAAAAGTCAATCATAGAATCATAGAATTTGAAAAAAGTCAATCATAGAATCACTTCACACAAAAACACATTCTCCAAATAAAATGACCACAGACCCAGCACGAGTGACAAACTCAATTGCTCTATATTCTGCAGCCGAGGAGTATTGTTTTTGAAGGTACCAAGCCAGCAATAATATTCACACATTGCAATAGCATGTTACCTTCTGAATTTTGATAGAATAGTAAGTATACACATTATCACCAATTCATTGGCATTTCTGCAGTGTACTTCATAAAGTATGCAGAAGCTATGTATTTTATAAGAAATGCTACAGAAGCAATATGGAACAAGATGTTAAGATACCACTTGAACAGGTTGTTAGGAGATATTGTCCCATTTTAGTTTAATATTAAAAATTTTAGGATTGTCATCAAGTATTGACAAACTTGTACAGCTCCCTAGTCATAGGTCATCAGAGAATGGTTTGGGTTGGAAGGGACCTTAAAGATCATCTAGTTCCAACCCCCCTGCCATGGGCAGGGACACCTTCCACTAGACCAGGTTGCTCAAAGCCTCATCCAGCCTGGCCCAGCAAGGGAGAGGGGGCATCCACAACTTAACAGCCTGTTAAACTGGAGATTAAGCACCATCACAGTGACACAGTTTAGGTTGCTTATGGAGGTTACTGGATCCAAAATCCGCAGAATTCTTTTCCATGTGGTACAGCCATTTTTACTGTACACAGGAACTAGCTACAGGAAAATTCTTCTAAGCATACCGCAAGCTAGACACAGTCTCTGTTATGAGTAATCAGGAACAAGTCATCTGAAGTTTAAAGATGACTATTTAGAAATAAATAGGAATTGCAGTTCTTAATACTTACTTAGTAAGATGCCGACATAATACATCTTTACAAATTGGTTGCTCAGCCAAAGTCAGCCAAAACTCGCAAGCCTCCAAAGCCACATTTTCGTCTTGGTCCTGGGTCCTCTGCAGCATGTACTACACAATATAAAAATAAGTTACTTGGGTAAGATACAAGTTTTAAGAATTTTAAGTAAGAAGAAGCTACCAACATTGTGAAGTATGTTTGCAAAAATCAGACTATACTACCATAGCAGTGTTTCTTTGGGGTGAGGGGAAGAAATAGACTTAAGAGACCGTTATCCTGGCTATCATGAGAATAAGCAAAGAGACTTCTTTCTTAATTCAGAATCTGAACCATATAGCATTTCTTCATTGTTTAAGTGAGAACATTATTACCAAGGAACTGCAGAGATCCAAGATAAAACAGTAGTTTCTGTGATTTTTTTTTTTTTTTAACTTTTACTCCTGCTTTGCGTGTTTGAATGAAAAGGTACAACTTTACCCTCAAAGACAGAAATATTTTCTATTTCCAGTATCATGAAAAAGCTTCCCTTCCAAATCTTAATTACTTCACAGGATGTAATTAAGTAGAACCCATAAGGGGAGAGAGGATGGGGAGAGAAAGTCTCACATTTTTTAACATGTGTAGTAAGTCAGAGATTCATTATCAAATCTTTAAGCTTGCTATTAAAATGTAGTTCTCCTTCAACCCAAAGTAATCAAATAAACAAAGAGCTAAGTAGACTACTTCTATAAAACTATCAGTTTTATACACAACTGCCCCAAAAGTTTAGGGAAGACTGTAAAACTTCCAAAATAGCAATTTCTGCCTTTTTCCATGCCAGCCCTTATTTCTGGCACAGTTGGTTCTTCCATTCATTTTAGAAAACCTCATGGAAGTTCATGCAGTTGTCTTTCCTCATACATAGATTTAGATCAAAAGAAATCCCTGTTTAGTTGCTTCAGAATACCATTGTGTTCTCAAATTTGAACAGAGTGCATTTCAGGGATGCAAGACTTACCATGCACAGCACCACTTCCTACTGAACTGCACTAAATCGCAAACTTTTCCTGAAAGTTCATTATTGTCATTAAGAATGCACAGTAACAGAAATACTGGTCTGTTCAGATTGCAGCACAGGAAAGGTAAATAATGTCCTATTCATTGAATGCAAGTCTTCTTTAATGCATAGGAGAGGTGCTCCAGCCCT
>NW_010235422.1:0-3843 GCF_000690775.1 Eurypyga helias
ATACAACTGCTCACCACCACCTGACTGACCCCAGCCAGTCCCTGAGCAGTGATTGCCCCTCCTAGTCAACTTGCCCAGCTTACATACCAAGCATGAGGTTTGATGGCATGAAATGTTCCTTTGGTCAGTTTGGGTTACCTGTCCAGGCTATGTCTCCTCCCAGCTGCTTCTTTACAAGAATAATAATAACGTCATTTCTCTTATAAAGAAGAAGCTGTGAGGACAGGGGCAGTATGAGAAAGGGAACGAGTCCTTAGTTTAACGTACATAAACATTGCTTGGCAACAACTAAAAACATCAGTATGCTCTCAACATTGTTCTCAGCACAAATCCAAAACATAGCCTCATACTAGCTACCGTGAAAAAAATTAACTCTATCCTAGCCAAAACCAGCACACTATATTTCAAAGTCTCTAATTTCTACAAAACAAAAAAGAATATTTAACCTGTGTTCTTGTCCTTCTGTAGAATAATAGAGTAATAGCAGAACAAGAAACGGAAATACTTTAAGTGAGAGAGTTCCATTCTTTCACTTAATTGAACTATTTTATAACATTTCAGTGCCACTGGCATAAGTCCAAATAAAATTACTGAGCTATAGTCATGAAGTATCCCCAAATAAGCTGAAGACAGTGTCAAGATTCTTAATTGCAAAACTCATCCCTTTTAAAGACATTTGTAACTCATTTTGGAAAGCTCATTACAGCTGAACACCCTCCAAGGCAATACTCAGCACTGGTTCTTTGTTACAAAACTAGCTGATGGTCTAGTCTTTCCTGTGCTGCCATGTCTTTGGCCACAGCGGGGGCATGGTGATGGTGGCACCCTCCTGGGTGCCAAGTTGTCAGCAGGATGGGAAAGAAGGACCACAGAGCTGTGTTAGCAGGCTGAGCAGGAGGTTGAAGCAACTTAAAGGAGGAGTGGGGATGGGGAAGAATGTGCTTCTGTATGTAGGTAGGTAGCAATCCTACATACAGCAGCACAGACACCCTAAGTGTCTTGCCTCTGCAGTGGCCTAGTATCCCAATTAACTTCAGACAAGCTCAGGTACCAACAGCAGCTTGTCCCTGACAGTACAAAGCTCAGCACAACCTGAATAATCGACCCCAGGATAAGTCCTCAGGCTATCAGCTCTCTGTTGCTACAGGAACACTCCAGACTACACAAAGTGCTTAGTTAAAATTAACTTGGCCATGGCACTCGTGCATGGATTATATCGCTTTCATGTTCTTTTAGACCCCAGACCGAACCTAGCACAGCATCTGCAGGGCCCCTTTCACCGCCCTCCGTCCCTCAAGGGCTCTGTGTGAGTTAAAAGGACATTGCACTCAATCAACTCCAATCTTTTTTAACTGGTTATAGCAGTGCAAATCCCAGCATGAACACCCTTATTCCAATTCATTATTGACCGGTATGATTTAAACTAGAACGACGTAAACCTTGTTTAAACTCCTGTTTCTGAACCATTATGGCTCTAACAAACGTACAGCAAGAATTGTTTATTCAAGCTAATGAAACCTTCTCACGAAGGTGAGGGTTGGGACAGCTCAAAGATATACTACATGCTTGTAAGGGACAACTTCCCTTTTTCTGCTCTTCTGTGCAACTACAGGCTTCTCAATAAATGGCATGTTCTCAAGTTCAGGTACCAAATGTAGGCTGCCTGCCCACTCACTTTACATGAAGCCTTTCTTGTTTTCATGCCATGTAGAATTGCCCCTGTTTTGGCAGACTGTGTTCCTTGTAAAGTGTGGGCTGCTGTGATAAATCCCACATCTTGATTCATTAAGAAGGAAACCATATCTGTCTTCTCTCTCCTGTTCCTTCACAGGCTCTCATCACCTTCCGGTCAAAGCTGCACAAGAGAACCCTGGTGTTGGCAATTCCTCTTTTCAGCTCCAAGAAGTGGAGGAAAAGAAACACTTACTTTTTTCCTCCCATATCTTTTACTGAGCTGGGTGCAAGTTTTATAGCCCTGTCTTGTCAGGAAAGCAGGCTTACCACATGCATAACTTCCAGGCTTGACTACAGCGTTTTAATCCTTCCCTTGCTGCCAGCATGACAGAGCTACAGCCCTCCCTCCTGTCTGCCCAGTCGCCTACGATGATTTAAACTGATGGACCAGAGAGAGACCAAGGGATTTTTATCCCGCTCACTTTCCCTTCCTTTGTTAAAGCCATTTTTAATTTTTTTTTTTTAGTTTAAAAAAACACTATTTATCTCTCCAGTCTCTCCATAGGTCTAAAGGTGTATTTTTTCATTTAATTTTTAAATTATTTTAAACAGGCAGAAGTAGTACATATTAACAAAGATAGCATTGCCTTTATTTGAGTGTTTATTCCACATTCTGTTATTTCTCTTTCCTATTTGGTTTTGGTGCTTAAACTCCCTTTCTTTCTCATATCTTCTTGCATTTTACTTTCAGGGAATGTTGCAGAAAGGCAGGATTTAAGACTGAAAACTAGAGCCATGAAGCCCCATAATAAAATTCTCCCTAACTCCAATGGAGCCAAGTTTTCCTCTTGAAAGCAAAGATTTTAGAGTAACAGCCAAACTATTTTGCAAACAGAAGCAAATGATAAAATTCTCCCTAACTCCAATGGAGCCAGGTTTTCATCCTGAGAGCAAATATTTTAGAATAATAGTCAAAATATGTTTTGCAAACATCTAAATAAATTGGTGTATTACCTGATGCACTTCAGGTGTAGCGAGGATATGTAAGACGAGAAGTAACCACAAACAGCATGTGGAACAAAGCGCTGGCGTTTGCTCCAATATCATACCCACGCCTTCCAAAAGTCAGTTACTCAACTCCACAACAGCCGACTTGGGAGCTCTGAAGTCACCTCTGAACATAGAGTAGAGCTGCTATTAAATAGGCGTCTGCAAAGTTAAAGTTGCCTTTATTACCAGACTGAAGATTAGCAGAAAAGGTTTGGGGTTTTGCCAAGGGTTTTCAACAGGGGATATGCAACATCTCGTGCTGAACACATGCACATGCACACATTCACCCCCGCGTAGCCTCACCCGAAGTGAATTTAAGATTTTTAGCAGGGTATGTTACAGGGGTGGGACGGGCATCTCAAGAGAGAGAACACCAGTAACCAAACAGGAGGGAATAATCCTGCCCTGGACCAAGTCTTTTCCATCTCCAGACTATCGCACGACTAGCGTCAGATTTGGTGCCAGCATGGAAAAAGAGGCAAAGGGAAACGTTCGTTTGCCTTTCAGCCGTAGCATATGAAGTGTGTGTGGTTTAATACAGTCCTTTTTCAAAAAGCTCCCTGTGTCTCTGAAACATTAACGGGGATTTACAGCAGTTCTCACACATGTTCAAATGTCAGCTGGTTTTATTTGTCTGCAGCCCACTCATTCTTTCTGCTCTCAGGCTGGGAATCCGTTGGTTTTGAAGCACTTTTTGGTCCTTTTTATGAGAGTCAACACAAAAGTATCAAAGGGGCTATCAATTTGTTCCATATTGGCATTGTATTTTTACCTTTAGCGAGTACTCCATGCGTTTTCTGCAAACTATTATTTGCAACAAAATTTCCCCCCGTTTTCCCCGCTGTTCCCAGTGCTCTAATGACTTACCCTTATATGGATCTTTCACCCCCACCAGCGTGGAAAAAGACAGCAAACCCTCATTTTTCGTAAGAAATGCTGAGGTTTTATTTTATTTCATTGTAGCAGTCTCTCCCGCCCCTTCCCACCGCTCAGGCCCAAGACTTTTGGCAACACTTTAGCTTGAAATCCCACTTTCCCTTCGTGGTTCCTCGGGGTCCCTCTCTGCCCCCTCATCAGACTCGATCCGAGCCCAACCGGGACCCCCACGGCGATAAACCC
>NW_010235423.1:0-2757 GCF_000690775.1 Eurypyga helias
ATGATACAGTTACTCACCACCCACTCACCATTGCACAGCCAGGTGTTGTAAAGAGAGTCAGACCCAGAGATCCCGAAAGCCGCAGCCCAAGAGCGCTGCCACAGCAGATTCCGAGCGAACCCTATCAGTGATAGCACGAGAGGAGAAACTAAACAAATCCACCAACTCCCTCACGAATGAGCCAGCACAGGAGTTAGCGAAGCAGCTAATGCAGGAGTCAGGGAGAGGGTTAGCAAGTGCACGGGAGTAAACAAGCAAGAGAGTAAGGGAGAGAGTAATGGCTCTTGGACTCCCTTCTCCCCCCTGCCCCGAGCGTGGTGTACTATGGAATGAAACACTTCCTTGGCCAGTTGGGGTCAGCTGTCTGAGCTGTGTGTCCCCTGCACTGCCTGTACTGAGACAGCAAGAGCTGGGAATGCAGCTGCAGTATCAGAAGCAGAGAAAGACCTTGAATTCAATGCAGGCATTGCCCAGTGCCAGCTGAGAACTTATCAGTGCTGCTCTCTGCATCCAGGAACAGCTTCCTAGCAGCCACGGTAAAGAGAGTTAACTCTTTCCTGACTAAACCCAACACATTTGACTATAGCTGTGTGAGACCTCACTAGTGCATAACCTGGTACAAAAGTGCCCCTCAGTCAGCTCTACCTTGCTCTGGGAACAAGGTGAAGGATTTGCCTATCACTGAGAGCATTGAAGATCCTTTTGGACTCAGAAAGAATACTAAAATCTTGGTAAGACTTTAGGCTGGCTGAGGAGCATCCTGGGAAGAGCACTGGTTTAATCTTTTAACTTGGTACCATTATATTTAGGGAAGGTTCCAAAGGTGAATGTTGGGATTTTTTCACACATGTGAATCACTAGGTTGAGACTTGATGGAGAAAGATCCAATTCGCAGTCTATCATAAAATTCCTGCACGATTTAGGATTAGCCATTCAGTCTTTGTGGCACAGACCCTTAGCCATAAACCAGAATTTTTTTTTTTCAGTGTAATTTCATAACCAGTATCATGTGATTGGGAATAGCTCTTAATAACCTTTATACAACTCATAGGAGATCGAATGCAAAGCACATTCATTTCCACATAGCCTTGATCTTTCCTGTGATGTATATAAATAGCTGATAAAAATAGAGAGGAAGAAGATTTGGCACCTCTTTTAGACTGAAATTCAGGATTCAGCTGTTGAGCTGAGTCCCTGGAGCCTAAGCCTTTAGCATACTTCCAGGTCCACTCTACACTTGCTGTCTTTATTTAATTCAAACTCGTTAATCCAAGCACTGACTGATGCAAGGATGTGTGGGATGTAAGGAGATGTGGTTAACAGCTAGCAGCATAAGAGGCAAAGACAACAGACAAAGATAAGAGGCAGGAAAAATAATTAATTAAACACATAAGCCCTAAGGAAAACAAGAGATAACAGACAATAGTAAAGGCCTGAGCTCTCAGGTCACTGGCTGAGGGGCCATTGAACAAATGACTCAATGCTTTAGAGGTTTCAGCCAGGAATTTATAGCTATAAGAAGGGAGGAAACAAGATTCCCAAGTGTGCCACAGGAAAGAGCAAACTGATTATGGGAAATTTGAGGGGGCTTGTGGAGCTGCATAAAGATACTTCTGGGAATGCTTTGAGAGAACTTTGGGAATGCATGAAAACTACTATGGGACTTTTATGGAAAGGGCCAAATCTGAGAATGGGAGGAATCAAGGTGGATTGGGGTGGAAGCAGCATGGGAAAATTGAGAACTGCAGTCTGTGAAGGCTTCATATTAAATTCTGTTCCCTTTTTAAAAAAATCATAGAATAGTTTGGGTTGGAAGACACCTTTGAATGTCATCTGGTCCAACATCCCTGCAATAAGCAGGGACATCTTCAATTAGATCAGGTTTCTCAGAGCCCTGACCAACCTGACCTGGAATGTTTCCAGGGTTGGGACACCTACCACCTCTCTGGGCAACCTTTTCCAGTGTTTCACCACCCTCATTGTAAAAAATTTCTTCCTTATGTTTAGTCTAAATCTATGCTCTTTTAGTTTAAAACCATGACCCCTTATCCTATTGCAACGTGTCCTGCTAAAATATTTGTCATCTTTCTCATAAGCCCCCTTTAAGTACTAAAGGGGTGCAATATGATCTCCTTGGGCCCTGCTCTGTTCCAGTCTGAACAAACTTTCCTCACAGGAGAGGTATTCTATCCCTCTGGTCATTTTTGTGGCCCTCCTCTGGACCCACTTCAACAAGTCCAGATGTTTCCTGTGCTGAGGACGCAAGAGCTAGATGCATGTCATAATTTACGCCCAGCTGGCAACAAAAGACAATGAGGCTGTTTCTCACAAGTGCCATTCCTGTGGCCCATCCCCGGTGACCAAAACCCTCCACCACAGAAACCCAACACAGTTCATATCATGGTTTAACTTCATCTAGCAATTAAATACCGCACAGTCACTCGCTCACCTCCCACCCCCTCCCCAAGTGTAGGAGGAGAATTGGAGAAAAAGACAAGGAAGCTCATAAAGTTGAGATAGGAATGCTTTAATAATTCAATGTAAATGAAAATCACAGTGATACTACCAACAATACTACTAATAATAAGTAATTAAAATAATAGAAAATAGAACATATGATACAAATGATCACTGCCCACCAACTAACAAACAGCCAGGTCCTGAGAGACTGAAGCCTAGAGACAGGGTGAAAACCCGCTCCCCCAACCCACTAATGAATGAACTGTGAGGATGGTGTCCAGGAGCCATTACTCTCTC
>NW_010235424.1:0-264 GCF_000690775.1 Eurypyga helias
ACTGGCTGTTCATTGAAACACTAAGGCACAGGCTGATGACCAGCTCTGCGTGAACTCTGGCATCCCAGCTCTAGCCTTCAAGGAACATTTTTTCTGCCTCAAGTCCACTCTTCACTTTCCAAAATGCACTTTGTACCAGACTTTCCTGCTTTTTCCCACTTTCTCCACTGAGGAGGTGACCTACCTCCTCAGCCTTCATTTGGCCTTTCACCTGAGCAGGCAGCAGTGACCTCACCATGACCTTCTAACCCACCTGACAGCTCC
>NW_010235425.1:0-528 GCF_000690775.1 Eurypyga helias
TGAAGTTAACAGTCCCAGTGCCTTTCAGCCCAGGGTATTTCAGCCAGTGGTACAGAAGCTTTGGTACAAAACCAACCAGAACAACCTGATGTGGAGGGTTGTGTGGAGACTGATGAGGCCTACTGTGATGGCGTGCTGTGGAAAAGGAAGAAATTTTACCTGCTTATCATGTTCATCCTGCTTTTCCAGGCCTACAACTGACCCCCATTCACACAAAGGCAGCACCAGTTTTGTCCCATCACTGCTTCTGCTGGGGAACCTGCAGTGGATGATGTGCTATGATTTCAGACTCTTCCCTTAAAGCAAGCCCCCTGCCACAGTTCACTTGCTACAGCAGGTGTCTGACTTGGCTCCTACTGAGGCCTTTTGCCATACCCTCTGTCTGTTACCCCAGGTCATTGCTTCTGGCAGCTCTGGCTGTTGAATGCAGTCGCTGTCTCTCAGGAGACTGCTGGTCCAGAGACATTAGTGACAAGTTAAGGTTCAGAGATCGATCCAGCTTTTGGGTCTCTGCCTCCAGAACAGCAG
>NW_010235426.1:0-224 GCF_000690775.1 Eurypyga helias
TCCAACACCCCCCCGAGATCCCTCTCCATCAGCCAGCACCCCAAGTGCTCCTGCACCCCAAAAACAGGCATCCCAAAATCTTCAGTGCCCCCAAAATGCCCTGGGAGGGCACATTTCCATCAGCCTGCACCCCAAAAACAGGCTCCCCAAAACCCCCAGTGCCTCCAACCCCCACTCTGAGATCCCCTCCATCAGCCTGCACCCCAAAACCAGGCACCCCAAAA
>NW_010235426.1:582-2230 GCF_000690775.1 Eurypyga helias
TCGCCCGGCGCCCCCCCCCTTCATCAGCCAGTGCTCCTGCACCCCAAAAAGGGGGGGAGCCCCCCAAACCCTCAGCACCCCCAAATGTCCCCTCGGGGGTCCCCTCCATCTTCCAGCACCCCAAAAACAGGCGCCCCAACCCCCTCAGCACCCCTGAACTCCCCACAGTGATTATCTGGGGGGGGGGGGGGGGGGGGGCGGGCGTCTCCCAGGCATGGCCCCCAAAATGTGTTAAACGTCCCCAAAAATGGGTAAATGCCTCCCACCAAAATGGGGTAGACAACCCCAAAAGTGAACTAGACAACCCCAAAAGTTGGTTAATGTCCCCCAAAATGCACTAAATGTCCCAAAAGAGGGATGAACCCACCCCCAAAATGGGTTAAATGTGCCCAAAAAGGGTTAATGTCCCCCAAAATGGATTAAACGTCCCCAGAAAAGACCTAAAAGTCCCCCAAAAGTGGTTAAACATCTCCAAAAGTGGGCTGTGTCCCCAAAAAGGAGCTTATGTCGCCCAAAATTAGTTAAATGTCCCAAAAAAGAGAGTAAATATCACCCAAAATGGATTAAACGTGATCAAAAAAGGCTTAACATCCCCCAAAATGTGTTAAATGTCCCCCAAAATAGGCTAAATGTCCCAAAATTCAGGTTAATGTCCCCCAAAAAGTTAAATATCCCCCCCAAAATGCCTTTGTGTCCCCCAAAATGGGTTAAACATCCCCCAAAATGGGCTACAAGTTCTGCAAAACCATTATATATCAGCAAAACAAAGTTAAACAGCACGAAAACCACGTTCCTGTGCCCCAAAAATGGGCTAAGCCTCCCCAAAAATGGCCTTGTGTCCCCCAAAATGGGAGAAACCTCCCCAAAAGTGGGTTGATGTCCCCCAAAAGAGGTGAAAAAGTCCCCAAAACGGGTCAACGCTGCTCAAAAATAGAATGAATTCCCCCATAAATGAGTCTAAAAATCACAAAAACGGGTTCAGGGTCCCCCCCCAGAGGGGTCCAAAGTACCCCAAAATGGCAAAATAGCCTCCAACATGGGTTAAACGTGCCCAAAATTGGGTTAAACATCCACCAAAAATGGGTTAAAATGCCAAAAAGTGGTTTAAAAAGCCCCCAAAATGGGTGAAAATTGGGTTATTCCCCCCCAAAATGGGTTAATCCCCCCAAACAAGCTAAATGCCCCCCAAAATGACTTAATTGTTGCCAAAGATGAGTTAAAAGCCCCCCAAAATGGGTTAATCCCCCAAAAAAGGGTTAAAAGGCCCCCCAAAAAGGGTTAAAAAGTAGGTTAGTCCCTCCAAAATGGGTTAATACCCTCAAAAATGGGTTAAATTGCCCCCCCAAAAATGGCTTAAAAGGCCTGAAAAATGGATAAATAACCCCCAAAATCAACCCAGCCCCCCTCCCCCCAGTTTTGGGGAGCGGGGGGGAGGGGAACCGGTGACCTTTGGTGACATTTCCCCGGGCGGGGTAGGGTAATGCAAGCTGGGGCTAAAAATAGCCCCCACGTGTGCGGTGGGGGAGGGCGCCCGGGCGCGCGGGTGCCCACCCCACACCCCTGGGTGCTCAGGGTGCTGCGGGTGCCCCCCAACACCCCTCCAAATCCCCCCCATCTCCCACATCCCTCCATCCCCTGGGTCCCTCCC
>NW_010235427.1:0-1527 GCF_000690775.1 Eurypyga helias
CCCTGCGCCGGGGCGGGCAGCGTGCGCTCCCGGTGTCACCGCTGGGACGGAGGGCGGGATGCACCCGCCATCCTGCGGGCTGGTACAGCCGGCACCAGGGCTGGAAGCGGCCTGATTTCCTGCCGTTAAAGCGGTTACCTAAATAATAACCAGATAATCCTGAGCCCAGGGGACGCCTTGTCGGCCAGCATCCCTCTTTAGTAACATGCCTTCTGCCGGCGATCCAATTACTGCCGGCTCCGAGCAGGAAAGCCCGCAGAGATGCTGGGCCTTGGGAAGGCATCCGCTCCTTAAGCTAACGGCCTAATCGCCGGCTTGCCCTCCTTTGGGAGGATTTTGGGGTGTTACTGCAGAGCCGGGATCCCGCAGGAGCACGCTTGATGTCTTTTCATTTTTAGCTGAGTGTTGGGAGCTGGTGTTCCTACCGAAATGTTGACTTTATGACTTTTCACCTTATTTTTTCCCTGAGCGGGGTGGTTGCAGCCTCAAAAATCCAAACAAAGCAGCGAGGAGGAGGTAATCTGTGTATAATTAGGGGCGTATATTACCTGAGCACATGCAGGGCTGGCGGTAACCCGTGACGAGCAGCCAGCGCTGCGCATGGAGGTGGGGACGGAGCGTGGATGTAGGCACAGCGCTAGTGCAGGGCTGGGAAAAGAAAGCCCGGGCAAAGCCAGGGAGCGGGGCTGCTGCAGCCAAGCATCCAGGCTGCCTAGCCGTCTCTCGATGTGGGAAGGTGGGATCTGGCTCGGATGGTGTCCTCAGGATGCAGTGAGAATTCAGGCTCCGAACCCCCAAATTAGTTTAATCTGGACTGAAAGCGCCCTGGAGCAGAAATCTGTGGATGAAGCATTACTGCTCATCGTTTTTGGGATAAAGCCCAGAGTATGAAATAGTCCGAGTCCCCTGCAGTCCCACAGAGGCTCCTGTGACCTGCAGAGCAGGCTGCTGTTCACGTGCTCCTTCTGTCCTCCCATTTCGTCCTTGTGATTGTCGCTTGGAAGGCCAGCGGGCTCTGGAGGTTCTCTCTGGGCAGAGCTCTCCACGCTTGTGTGGATTTGCTGGCTCCTGGGCACTGCCTGCATCCCTTAGAGGCTGCTGGGTGCTCCCTGCCACGGTTTGGAAATAGAGACGTGTTGGGAAGTGCCTTGTGAGGGAGCGGCTCCTAAAATCGAAGGCGTGTCAGTGTTGTTGCCAAATACTGGATTTAGTAAGTCAGATGTTCAGGGTATCGGTAAGCCAGCGTGGGAAGAAGCATGGCAAAGGCAGGATGAGACCCAGCTCGTGCTGATAGCATGGCTGGCTCCTGGGTGATCCCTTCCATGCTGGGAACCTGCCCGCTCCATGTTTGGAAAATGGTTTGGGCGAAGCCATGCTGGCACTGGTGAGGAATGGCTGAGTTGTGGCATCCACACCCTCCGAGTTACGTTCCTTTGCTTGTCTTCCATGAGAGATTATAGGAGATTATCTTTTCCCTTATTACCTGTTGCTCAGGTTTTTGGTTTGTTGAAAGTCTAATTAAGCTTC
>NW_010235427.1:1552-8180 GCF_000690775.1 Eurypyga helias
TCCTATTTTATCTGTGTACCCGAGCTCCTCTTTGCATCTTTTTTATGGCTTGGCATCACGGCTAAAGCACCCGCGGTGTTATCTGAGGTTTCTCTGGGTGGGTTCCTTGTGAAAGGAATGGGATTTGGGTAGAAAACAGAATAAAGAGCAGGTTGTTCTAACAAAAAGTGAGCAGGGATTGCCACAGGATGGCTGATGGGACGATTGGGTAAGGCTGAGACTATTTCTCCATTTGTGGTGTTCTGCTCAAGTGCCTGGACATCTCCATTAGAAATATGAAGGAAGCCCTCTGCTAGAGCTCTCCGGGCAGAATTCACTAGCCTTATTGAAGAATGCCCGTCCCAGTAGCAACATAAAGCTGTAAAACACAGAACAGCCTTCCCAGGAGATGCTGCTCTGGTTCGCTGACCGCTAAGCAAATAAAGCCCGGTGTTCAAAACCAGGCTGAGGACCTTTCCATCCCCAAATAAAAATGGGGCTAAGCGTCCTTTCTGTGCCTTGCCCGGGTCCTCGTGCAGCTCACTGCGTCACCGTACCTCTCGGGTAGGAGCTGCTGGGGTGGGGGGCATGTGCCTGCTTGATTCAGTAGGGTTTGGGCTGCTGCGGAGAAAATAGAGCTGCAAAGTCACACGGAAACATGGTCACGGGGGTGGCATCTCTGGGGAGCGCCCAGTCCAAGGCCTGCTCGAGCAGGGTCAGCCAGAGCAGGTTGCCCAGGACCACGTCTGGTTGGGCTTTAAGTGTCACCGAGGGTGGAGACCACAACCTCTCTGGGAAACCTGTGCCGGCGTTCACCTGCCCTCGCAGTAGAACATTTTTTTTCATACGATTAAAGAGAATTTGCTATATTTCAAGTACTTCCCTCCCACCAGGTACTTCTGCACGCGGATAAGATCCCTCCGAGCCATCCCTTCCCTGGGCTAACCAGTCCCAGCTCCCTCAGCAGAGGTGGCGCGTGTGTTGTCCGAAATAAAACCGTGCCCGACGGCACCGCCTTTGCGGAGATGATGGGTAGAAGCTGCTGCT
Organism: Eurypyga helias; assembly: GCF_000690775.1. NCBI lineage: Eukaryota > Metazoa > Chordata > Aves > Eurypygiformes > Eurypygidae > Eurypyga > Eurypyga helias. The sequence continues at coordinate 2,579 of NW_010235427.1, forward strand.
TTGGCCAAGAGGCGAGGGAGAGGCTTTGCACGCAGTCGTCCCCTTGCTCACTGCACAAAGTCTCCCTGGGGACAAACCGTGCCGCTGGGATCTTGGCACGGCTGCGGGGTTAGCCGAGCAGAGAGAAAATGCCCTCCGCAGCCGCTGGGATTTTTGAGTCTTAGTTAATTAGAACTGTTCCCACGTTAAGCTCAGAGAGGCTGAGGGAGCACAGGGTTTGGGTGGGAAGGTGTGATGGGGAGCAGGGTAGGGGGCTGTGGGAGCAATGGGAAGATGCTGCCTTTCATCCCAGCGAACGGATGCTCGCAGTTCCTCCATCCTAACTGCTCACACGCTATCCGGTGCCTTTAGCACATCGGTGCCTGATGTCTTTCATGGCAGCACTGCCTGGTTTGAACCGTGGCTTGCGTGGTCAGGATGTTTGCTGTGGTAAAAAAACTCTGGCTGTCTTCCCATTCCCTCCTCCTCCTCCCCTCTCCCAGGCAGGATGCTAGGCTGTGAGAGGGAATGCCACAGAAATGCCAGGGCTCTTTGCCCTGGGAGGGTGGAAGGAGGCAGCATGATGCTGCGGTAGCTAACAGTGCCTCTCTCTCCCCTTCCCTGCAGTAACAACAACCCCTACGCCTCCTTCGGAGCCACGCTGGCGCGGGACGAGGAGCAGAACCTGTGGAGCACCCCACACGACGTGACCCACACAGAGGCGGATGACGACCGGGTGCTGTACAACATGATCGTGGTCAGGAACCAGCTGGACAAGGACTCAGAGGTGAGGCGGTGCCATTCCTCTCGCTCGGCTTCACCGCAGGCCCAGGCTCAGTGCTTTCCTCGGATACTTTGGCAGTGCCTCTATTTAAGCACCCATTAAGCTGCTATAAAGACCCCAGTGCCCCCAGCCTGGCTCACTAGGTGTCACGTCCTCCCATCTGCTCCATCACCCTCCAGATTTTATCCTTTATCACATCTGTAGCCATCTCATCCCTGGGAAACTCGGGGATGTCTCTGGCAGCTGAGCTAGGAGAGCGGCCCTGAGCTGGGGCGCACGATGCCCTGCAAACACCTCTAAAACCACCGCCCGCAAACGCGTACTGGTAGCACTGGGATCCCCAGCTTAATTTCCCGCCTTCGCAGGCTGCTTTATCTGTCCGGTTTTTCCCGGGTTTGGCCTTTCCGTGATCAGCCCAGCCTCGCAGTGGCGTTCGCCCCGCGATGGCAGCGCCTGGAGCTGAGCTGCTGCTCCAGTGACGTGTCAAGTTAAATACTCCTCTAATAGGTCATACAGCAATTACTGAGAAGGGGAAAACTGGCACGGCTCTTGGTGCCGAAGGGAAACATCATCGCTGTTACATAAAGGCTGTTTTGCAGCCCTGATTTCCTTCGCTAAAGCACTTGGGTGCAAAGGAGATTTCAGTGGCCTGATTAGGAGCGGGCTGTAGCAAACAGTGCCACGTTTCCCCCCTCTCTCTGAGACTTTTAAGGCCTCAGGATGTTTGGAGGAAAATCTGGAGGCTTCACACTGAATTTCAGTACGAACCCACTTCATCCGAGGACGGCAACTCTTCCTCCTGTGACAGTCCCCTCAAACCAAAAGCTATCTCAGCTTTCTCCTGCAGCCTCAAGCTCCAGAGGTGCAGCCGAGATCAAAATTACGGGTTTTAAAACTTAAAATGAAATAACGTAATTCTTGTATACAGTTGGCCAGAACCCAGGTGTAGCGCTGGTTTTTTTTTTTAGTGGGGGTTGAATTAATCATGGTGTTTACAACGGATGGTTTTGTAATGTTTTCAGGGCTGCACGTAACCCTGAATGAAGAAATCCTCTTCCTTCCCCACCACTATCTTGCGGCGGCTTGTCAGGGCGCTTCATCGAGCCCAAATGGGTTGAAGGAAACAAGGACAGCTCTGTTTCGGGGGCTGTGCCAGCCCTGGGGTGTTGCAGAGCTGGGTCTACTTCAGGGCAGCGCTGAAGCTCCTCATCTCAGCCCGTGTCCAGTCGAGCAGCATTTTAGCTCGATTTAGGGCTCTCTATGAGGCAGGCCTCCTAAAAGCGATTGTTATTTAAAAACCAGTGTCATAAGTGGGCAGGATGCTAAAAAGATGGCACCCTGGGCAGAGAGTTGCCTGTCAGTTGCTCTGTAACCTTGCTCAAGTTACAGAGGGGAGCATCAGTTATGGTGGAGCAGGAGAGCTGCGCCTGCTTGTCCCAAACCCAATGTGCCTCCTTGTCCGAAATCCGAGGCTTTCTCCCTGCCTCCAGCACGTCCAGGTGGTTTTTAGCTGGTCTGTGCAGTTGCTGTGCCTGCCAGCAAAGAGGGAAGTGCAAAGAGCATGGGATTTCCTCTCCACGACGAGGGCAAGATCACACACGCTGGTTTTTGTGCAGTATAATTAGTAAGAAAGCGCGGTGAGTGCGACACCGGGCCGGCTCTGAAGACAGCCGACACGCTTGCTGTGAGTTACGGCACAGTGCCTTTTGCAGCTATTGATTGCCAACCTCTCAGCTGCCTGTTTTACGGCGAGGGAAACTGAGGCATGAGAGAAAAGCCCCAGCAAGCTGCTGCTGTTTGCAGCTGCAGCTCTTTCTGGGGGGGCAGAACAGGGAGGGACTTGGCCGTCAAACCCAACATTTCTGTGTTCAGCCCCGGGTGCCGAAATCTCTCCTTACTCCAGTGAGCATTTTAAATCTAGGCCAGATTACATTACTCTCCCCCTTCAGCCCTGAGAGAGAGGGAAAAAAAAAAGTCTAATTGCAGAACAGCACTGGGCTGCAAGAGCCATAATCTGCTTTGGGAGCTGCTCTGCTCCCAGAGTCCCTGGGGAGAGTGCGCGGATGCTGTAGGACAGGGGACGGAGGAACGGTTTCTTGTTTATGCACAAGCGTTAGGAAACCATAGATCCTTTCTTTCTCTCGGTTAAAATCGAACTGAAAGGAGAGCTATTCCCTGTATTTAACACAAATCCAGCATGCTGTACGCTCGCTATATGCTTTGCCATTCCCCACCTTTGTTATCAGGATTTCATAGCACAGGGCTTTGGAAGGATCCCAAAGAGCAGGTCGCTCTATGTCACCTGTGCTTTATCTGTGTGGCACTGCCTTGGCATCAACCCAGCATCGTGTTTTTCTTTATCTGGCTAACCCACTTCTGCTTTCCTGGCTCTTTCCTTTGGTTTTTGAACGGTTGTTCCCAGAGTGACGAGGTGCTGTGAGCTGGGGCAGGAGAAGCTGTGTGCCAGGACGCAGTGGTGACATCAATAAACCCAACTGTGTTTGGTGCCAGGTGCTCCGACACCGAGCGCACGCTGTAGGTTAGATCACCTGTGGTGGTGCTGTCAGCAACTCAGTGTTGGCATCCGCCCTCGGGGTCAGTTCCTTGCTTCCAATATGGGGCTGGACCCACATCCCATCCACGTGGAGCTGTTTCTTCTCCTTGCCTCTTCCCAACGCCCCTGCTCTGGGAAAATTGGCAGCTCCAGCCCAAACTCGGTGTGACCTTCGCTTGCGTAAGGACGTCAGGGCTGCTCCAGCCTGCTCCTCGCCGAACCGGGGCAGCAAGCTCTGCAAAGCAAGCGCCGGGACGGCCCGGGTGCGTCCCATTGCACCCACACTCGCTCGTCCTGCTCGGTGTCGTGTGCCAGGAGTGACGGGACGGCTCACGGGGCCATCGGCCGTGGTGGAGCCCGCCGGAGCAGCCGGCGATTGCCAAACCCACCGTGCAATAGGTAGATGAAGCAAGAGGCGCTGGAGCCTCCTAAAATCATACGGACTGAACAACTTGCGGCTTCGCGTTTCTCTCCGCTTGAGGCCGACGAGCGCGATGGGCTGGGATGTGCTTTCGGAAGCCAAGCGTGGGCGGGGAGGGGCATGCGCAGAGAAAACCAGTGAAGCTGTAGTTGAAGGGCGGGTTTAAGGGGGCTGGTAAAGCTGGTGCAGCCTTTGGAGATCAAGGCTGTCGTCAAAGCTTTTGAAGGCTGGGGTCAAAGTTTCAAATATGGAAAAAATGGGGTTTTTTTTGCCTCTTCCTGCCCTGCAGCATCATCAAACCTGTTGTGGTGTAGAGTAAAACTCCAAATCTGGAGGTGAAATGAGGACCTGTGGGAAAACAGGTTGGTTTTTAAGATGCTGTGTAGATACAGGCCAAGTCACTGTTCAGCGTGTACCGTACTAGGGGGGAGGAAAGCGTTTTATGGGGAGGCGGACTACTGCAGCTCCGGCGAGCTTCCAGTGTCAGCAGCAAGAGCTGCACGGGGTTTGTTGCTGGGCTCCTGTGCGCCATGTGGCAGATAGCCCCTTGGTGAGGTCCGGTTTGTGGTGGCCCGTCTGCCTCAGCGTCCTCTGATGGGGTGCCTGGAGCTACCCCGCCGCGGGCAGAGAGTCTGAGCTGTTGCTCTGATACTGGCTTCAGAGAAGGAGAGGGAAGAGCAGAAACTAAAGGTGGGGTGACCTTATAACCACGGTAAAAACATTGTTCTTATGGCTTGTTGTAAATGCAGCATTTCTTACTCCTTTTGGCTTATTCCCTTGGGGAAAGTGGGAACATAAACCCCACTAGCAAAGGCAATTCTTCAGCCTGCATCTCTGCTGGGGCCTGGATAGCAGAGCTGCGCTGGCACGATCCTCCTGGCAAGTCCATTAATGAGCTGACAAGGCCTAATTTTCTGCTTCCTCCTGCTCTCCTACAGGATTATTCTTTTTTAAACACGTTCCAGAGAAGGTCAGTATTGTGACGCACTCTTCCTGGGGCACAGAGAGGTGGTGGGATTTGCCCAGGGATGGTTGGGAATGCTGATTGGAGAGCCCAGAACTGACCCACTTAATATAGATGAGAAATTATTTATGAACTCCTGCACGCCCCTCTTAAAGCTGAATCCCATCTAAGCTTATTGTAAGCTGGGGTGTTGGTCGATGGCTCAGTGTATGAGTGTGGATCCAGAGTTTGTATTCGCTCAGCTCCTTCCAGTGGGGCCAGTCACAGAGCCAGAGTAGGAGCATCCTTGGACGTGCCTGCCTGGACCAGTATCTCACAGTTTTTCCCTGATAACTCTGTTTTGCCCTCATTTCCGACATCTATCTTGAACAGAACGGTGGCTTTGAAGGGAATAAAGGAGAAGGCTTTGGTACAGGATTGCTTTGGCAACAAAAGGAAAATTACCTACTGACCAGGAAATTTCCATACGAGCAGGGATGAGGAATTGGACAGTGCCTGTCTGTCCTCTTGGCACATTTTTTTCCCAGAGCTCTCGGTTAGGTACCAACCTGGCTTATGTTTCTTGCCCAGCGTTTCCTCACTTCCATTTGGCATTTGCAGATTTAGGGAGTCCAGGGAGGTTTTCCAGGTAAATATTTGAAGGGGTGAGTTCTCAGAGGAGAGAGGCAGTGGGGTTTTCCTGCTGTTCCAGGGATATTCTTGACACAAAGGGTTTTCTCAAACCCTCACTGCTCTATGTTGTGCCCCGCTATGTAGGCTTAAAAGGGCAAACTGGTTGCAAAAAACAGGGCCAGGAACTGCAACCTGCTTTCATTTCTTGTGGTTAATTCAGATTTTGGCAAAAGGTATTTTCCTTAAAGGTCTGATGTTGAATGCATCACTGGGATGTCCCAGACCCAT
>NW_010235427.1:8192-29458 GCF_000690775.1 Eurypyga helias
AGCCCAGTCTCCTGCGGAACTTCCCCAGTAGTGCGTGCAAGAAGCCGCCTCGCCGCTCCAGGAGTTCCATCTGCCTAGGCAAGGGGCAGGACAGGGAATGCAGGTGCACAAGCAATGCAAACCAAAGCTACATTTTGGGAGCGAGCTGCTTGTCCCATGCCCGCATGTAGGCTTGGACACCTTGCTGGAAGGGGCTCCGGTGGGGAACCAGCTCAGGATGCGGCACAGAGGGCAGCCTGCTCCAGCCCTCGTTCTGCCCAAGGACCAGCGTGCCCTCTCCTGCATCAAGCTTTGCTTTTCCTCTGCTATGCAGTTAAAGGGAGATGCTTTTTAGATTCATTTTGGGGATGGAAAGATGCTCTTAGCTTTATTTCCCTCATTAAAGCAACACAGAGGACAACCCCCTGCCCCCAGCATTTGGGATGTGTCTCCCTGGGAAAACTCAGTGGTTTCTGACCGTGCTGGAGAACAGGGCACAAGTCGCTTTGAGAGCTCTGCCCGGAGCTCTCACCATGAGAATCTGCTGTCTCTAGTTGCTTTTCAACAAGTGGCACTGTGTGCAGCATCCTCCTCAGAGCTTTCTCTGGGGAAACATAAATACATCCAGCTCTGTGCTCAGGCAAAAGAAATACACTAAACCAAGAGATTCCACCTGCCAGGCACCACCCTTAAACGTAATTTTCTATATGAAAAGCTGCTCCTTTGCACACACCCCAGATTCTTCATCGACAGGACAGTGTTAGATGTCCTCTGGGACTCAACATGCACTGAATTTGCTTCCATAGCACAACTCTCTGACTGTGACGTACAAGACAGCCATAACCTAGATTCCCTTAAAACAAAAATAGACGAGGGAAAACCACGCTGCTGTTAATCCAGAGAAAATCAGGAGCAGCTTCCCTGCATGCTAAGCACTGCTCGCCGTGTAGCTTAGCGAGGAGTCTGGCTCGCTACCCCGGGGCGTAAATCTTTGCAGCCCTGAAAGCTGCTGCCAAACAAGCCATGTTTTGGGGAGGGGAGCATCTTTCCCACCCCCCTGCTTGCTAATTCAGCAGTGTGAAGCACGCCTGGAATCACAGCAGCCGTCTCGATTGACTGCATTAAAGCACTTGTTCATCGCTGCGGGAGGGCAGAGACACGCCACTTATTTCCCCACCAGCACGCCCAGACTGGTTTGCTCTCCTTTCTGCTTATCCCATGGGGTCGTGAGCAGACTGAGATGTTTCCGAGGGCTCCCTGCCACCAAGGACCGCGGCACCCTGCAGCCTTTATTCTCTTTAAAACTTTCAAGTTTGCAATAAACTTCCCACAAAGCTTTCATACAATAGCCACCATGTTTTCTTTTTCACGGAGAGGTGCTCAATTCGTAGCTATGAGCAGGTGTCACGGGAGAGAGGAGCCTCGTCCCTGCCTCCTTTCTGCAGCAAAGGGCTGGAGAGGTGTTTAGATGCCATGTGCTAGCAGCCAGGTGCCTTCCCGTGCAAACAGAAAAGCTCTTTTCAAGTGCAGAGAAGCTGTGGATGCCCCATCCCTGGAAGTGTTCAAGGCCAGGCTGGATGAGGCTTGGAGCAACCTGGTCTAGTGGAAGGTGTCCCTGCCCATGGCAGGGGGGTTGGAACTAGATGGTCTTTAAGGTCCCTTCCAACCCAAACCAGTCTGTGATTCTATGATTTTACTGCTGCAGTCAGAGAGGAGCAGAGCTCCAGTCAGCAAAGCCAGCTCATTGCGAGCAGCAGCACAAAGCTAAAAACAAGGGGGATTTTGCTCTGCGGGAGGATGAGTGGTGCAGGGCGAGTGGCTGCAGACAGAGCCACGTTTCCCCTGCTCTCCTGACCTCAATTCACGAGTGTCTTAACCTCGCCGGCTGCTTCTTCTAAAGCATAATCTCCAAGGGGTTCCTGCGGCTATCGCTCAACAAGAAGGAAACAGGCTCGTGGTTTAATTCTCTGCAGTGGCGGCGTGTCAGCTGGGGTCAGGAAAAACACACTAAGAAGTGCCCAACTCTTTATCGAAGCAAGTCAGCTCCGTAAGGCACCAGGTATCCCAAAGAGTAGGATTTCTGAAGCACTACCTTCCCGGGTATTATATACTGTACGGACAGGCCTACCTTCCCGGGTATCATTTAACCCCTTTGAACCCAGCGTGTCACGCAGGAAAATCCCAGGGAGACGGCGCAGATTAACACCCGTTTATTCTACCAGAGCCCATCTATGTAATCAGCTGCTGAGAAATGAGATTCACTGAGGTTGTTAGTGCAGGGAAATTATCCAAGCGACGTTGTGACCTGCTGCGTGGTTGCTGCAGTAAATGCGGCCTTTTCGGTGTGGGCATGGCCGAAACTCAGCTAGGACAAGCACTCCTGGTTTTCTTGCAGAATGCATGCATTTCCACAGGATGGATACTTGTACAGATGTGTTTAATTGGTGCTGGTGTTAAATACCCTAAAACCTGCCCCTTCAGACAGTCTCCCATTACACAGTTTTAGAGCTTGAGGCCGAGTGAGAGGACTTAAGCTGTATGGTTACATGAGGCAGCAACTGGCAGTCACTAATAGTTATGATGGCAAATGACTCCAGCTCAGCCCTCAACCATCCACATGCATCCCTCTTCTCTGCTATTTAAAAAAAGGTACCCCAGCCTGTAAAAAAAGTCCATTTTTCTTGTTTTCCAGTCCTTGTGAGAACCTGCCTACTCCAGTTAAAGGCCAAAGAGAGGGCTTAGCAGTTTGGAGAAGCCGCTGTATGCGTGACCATACCGAGAGCAGTAACTTTTTTTCAAACTTTTCGTTTCCCAGGAGCTACCATCAGCTGTAAGAAAATGTGCCGTGCTAGTTTAACTGCAAGGGTATGAAAATAAGGTGTCGCAATAGCTTATGGAAGGTAATTATTAATGTGTGGTCATGCTTTCCCAAGTTGTTAAAGGACAGATAAGGTATTTTCACCACCTCAGGTTTTGCTACTAGCAAGGGTGTCAAGGTTTGGGGAAAATGCTTTGGATCAAAAAGACTGAAGTCTCTCAAATGAACCACATTTGGAAGTTCATGTTGTTCTCCAGCCTAGGACAGCATTATGATTTCCAGCACAGAGCTGGAATGTATTATATTCTCCCTGTCTGACCAAGGAGACCACTTTGGTCATCAGCAAGGCCTAAGCTAAATTCTGTAATCACATTTCAAGAGAGCTGGAAGCCTGTTTTTTACATGCAGAGGAGATACAGACATGCTGTACCGTATGTCAAGCTAAAATATTCTGCGCTGGTCGGTGTAATTTCTTCCAGGGGCAACAGCAGCCTGGCCACTGACCTTCGCACCGAACCCTCAGTGCCAACGCCAACAGCTGAATATCGACAGTTGAACTCTGGCTCCACTGAAATTCCTAGAAAAGCAGCAGCAACCTCCCCACATGCAAACGACTGAGTATCTCATCTCTTTGCAGGAATGGCAGAAGCTCAACTATGACATTTATACCTTACGGCAGACCCGAAAAGAAGTCAGAAGCAGGTGGAAACACATTTTGGAGGATTTAGGTAAGTCAGAGGGCAAAAGGATGTCATTTGCGTGGTGCTGATGAGAGGTCCCTTGATGGTTGAGGATGGGAATGGCTCTACAAAATCTGGCAGAGGAGAAAGATAGGAAGATGAAACGAGATGGCTGAGCAATGCCATTGGGTAGCCCACAGGCAGCTTGAGGCCCTGCGGGAGGCCCCCGGCACAGCTAGGAGCAGATGGGACCACCGTGTCTTCAGGCATGTCAAAAAGCCAGCCCATGAACCATGGCCAGCCCATAATAGCATACACAATCACCTGTTTCAATCTTCTGCGTGGAAAGTTAGCTGGGATGCCTGGGAGTTCACCTTGGGATTTTCCCAGCAGGGAGAAATGAATATTGCTTTCAGATTTGAACACAGATACATCTGATTTTCTTCCTTAGCCCATGCCAGCTGATCAGAGCTAAACTGATCTTTAGAGCTACTTTGCTCCCAAGTGAATTTGAAGTATTCCTTTACCAAATGAAATTGCTCAACAGTGGTCCTCCTACTCCTGCTGCTTCCTAGCTTGCAGGAGAAGGCAGCACCCGGCGTGGCCTGGTTTTCCCAGTTGCCTTGCATGCAGCGCGTGACACTCGGGCCAAGGAGATGAGCCGTGGAGCGTGCTTGTTGGGCTGTTCAGGGATATTATCACCGGGAGCAAGAGAGATGGGTATCTCAGCCGCTCCTGCCCTACCTGCTGTGCTGGCGTCCGGATGGGAGGAACGTTATCAATGTGCATAACTGGGTGTCAGCGTTCATCTTCACCCAGGTGCTTGTGCAGCCTGTACGGACCAAACACGGGAGCGATTGCTTGACACCCTTACAGCTGGTACTGCACATTGACATAGGCTCTCCCACATCTCCCTCGTGTCCTCAACGGCTCTGGAACTGTTTTGCAAAGGGTGGGGAAGCTCAAGGCTGGGGATCCTTTGGCCTTAGCGAAGCTGGACGTGGGAAACATGCTATCTTGTGTTCCCTAGACCTATGCTTTAATCGTAAGACCCCCATTCTTTAGTTTTCAGGTGAGACGCAGCACCACCAGCTCCCTGGAGCTGAGCAAAGAGTAGCAACTACACTTAAAGATCCCTGTATCCATTCTCTTCCCTCTTTCCTTCCCTGGATACCCTTCCTATAAGAGATGCTGACTGCTACGGGAACAATTACCCGTACCTCCATTACTGCCACGGGTTTTTTTGTCACTGTTACCTCCCAACTACGTACAGGCACAGTCGCTGGGGTGCTCAGGAAGCCCCACCAGCCCTGAAAATTCTGGCAGCATCGCAGGAATGTGCAAGAGCTGAATCGACACCCTGGGTGTGTTCATATGCCTTCCCTGGAAAACTATCAGCAAACTTCCTCTGAATGTTTTTATGATTTATTTTTCCTCACCAAGAAAATTCTGTCTGCCCCAGGTGCAGACACAGAGCCTGCCTATGGGAAAAGATGGTTTGTTTTAGCAAGTAGGGAATGCAGCAGCCCAGGGTGGAGGGGGAATAAGGAACCTTGCAAGAGCCTGGATGTCTCAGATAGGACCTTGCCCACGTTTGACTTGTTCCTGTAACGCATCTCTTTCCCAGGTTTCCATAAGGAAGCAGACTCCCTCTTGTCAGTGACCAAACTCAGCATCATCAGCGACTCCCAGAACATGGGCAAAGCCCGGGACATCCTGTTAAAGCTCTCTGAAGAGACAAACATCTTCCCAACCAGCTGGGAGCTTTCTGAGCGCTACCTTTTCGTGGTGGTGAGTAATTCCGAGGATGTCTTCCTCCCCGCGGCCCCCATATCTGCAAGTGAGCTCAAATGAAGGGGACCAGGTAGGTAAACTGCACCAGAGGATGCTCAAATACACGATGGCATCTGGGGTGTCCCCATCAGAAGTTGCACCATGGCTTGGCTGTTCGGCTTCCTTGGAAATGTCAGTGCTGTAGCACCATAAATTTGCTCCCCAGGTTCCTTTAACCCCATGCAACTGGGTGCTTTTGCAGCTGTCACAGTGGGAAAAGATTAAACCTAATGCCTGGCTTAACCTGAGAGCAGCCATGGAGGGAGGATCCCAACTAGGAAGATGCCCAAAACATCCCATAGTGACTAAAACCCTGTTGCTTTGGCAGGATCGGCTCATAGCTCTGGACGCTGCTGATGAGTTCTTCAAGATGGCCAGCGTGGTGTATCCGAAGAGAGCCGGCGGAGAAAGAGTGGATGAAAGCCAGAAGGCCCCACAGCGCATCTCTGTCACGACGCCCTGAGGAACGTGCCTTGCTGGCGCGAGACGGACAGCGAGTTTCTTTCCCTCTGGGACCAGGCTCCTCGACCGAGGGGTTAGCACGAGCGGTGACGCTCCTTCTGTTCCTGCAGAGAAGCGAGTGGGCTGGCCGGAGCAGAGCGAGGAGGTCAGCAAGCCGTGCCCCACTGGGAGGGCATGGATGGGCAGACGCTGGCCCCGAGGTGCTCCCGAGCAGCGGGGAGCAAGAACTGCCGTAGCATAGCCCCGGTGGGACACCGCTAGCTCAGTAGTGTACGCGATAGGCACAGGGGAACCCACTGTGCAAGGTGTTGCTACCAGTAGCTGCAGAAGTTGAGAAGCCTCTAGTTACAAATGCTGTGAGGAGATCCGCGTCTCCACCTTCCGCCACCATCCCCTCCCTCGACCCTGCTAGCCAGGAGGGCCAGCGAGGGAGGAAAAATACCTCAGTCGTCTCCAACTCCGTGATGTTTCTCCGTGCACTGGTCTTCCTCCTCATCCCCAGCCCGTGGCAGCCCTGACAGGCAGGTCCCAGGGAATTCCACAAAGAAGCAGGAGCAGCGCATTGCTGGGAGAGGAGTTGACACCGGGTGGTAAAGCCTTGGAGCCGGGCTACAACTGGGCGCTGTGTCCCCTGCCATTAGTGGTTTGGAGGTGTTTGTTGTCAGGGATGCTCAGCCTGACATCTTAGAAGAAGGTTGATTTTAGGAAGGTGCCAAGGTCAGACCTGCTGAGAATTTGGCTCCTGCAATATCCTCACATTGGTTGCCTAACATCTTAATTTCTGAAAATTTTGGTCTCAAGTGCATAAAAAACCCCCACTATAAAGCTGCATGTACTGTCATTACATACCATCCATGCTGTTAATGAAGATTTTTAATGAACACCCTTTATATCTTGGTGGTTTTTTTGTCTGATAACGAGCAATAATTTTAAAACACTGGATTTGATCATTGAAAATCAAGTGGAAGTTCTTCATGGGTTACCACATGCTGCTAATTGGCCAGCTGAAAACGCTGGTTACGTAGAACCTCCCAAAATAGCAAAATAGAGCTTTTATTTGTTTATACCTTCTGTGTTTGAAAGATACATATATATTTATGAATTGTTTGTTCGTCAGTCTTTGGGGGAAACTTTTTTGTCAGCTTGGGACATCAGTGAAAACTGAGTTTAATAAACAAGACACATTACAAAATGAACGTTTCTTACTCTCTCTGTAACCCTATTAAGGCAGCAACGTTTACCTTGAGTGCTGACAGCGAAAGGGTTGGGGTGTTTGTAGAGCGTACAGCTCTGCAGCCTCTCCTTCACACGTTTACAACTGCCCGTTGTCTTGCAGGGGTAGGGTTCTTTGCCAGCCTCAGACCAAAGTCTTTGTAGGAGATGATGGGGGTTGAATTCAGTTTCAGTGGGATTTGCAGGTAGATGCCCCATTCCCATGGATATTTAATTTTTTTTTTTTTTTAGCAGAAGTTCACCTGCACTTTGGAAAACCTCCTGTGTTTTTACAGAAAATAAACTTCAGCGCATGGCAGCTCCAGGGTTCGATTTGAACAAACTGTTAGAAAACAGAGATCGGCAGAACCCCATGCCAAAGTACCCTGCACCACCCATAAGTCAGGCCTTGGGATGTTATCACTTTACATGTTGCGTAAAACCAGCCGATGAGTTCCAAAATCTCACAGGCAAGAAGCGGCGGTACCTTGTTAGCTGTGGGGCTGTTTGTTTTCACATCTTGTTGTAACTTAGTAGGACAGAAACTGCCTAAAAGGGACAACAATTAGTAACCCTGGGGGAGTTTAGCTGCTGAAATAAAGCCCTGAGCAGGGGAAGAGCTGAATTTCTGAGCACAGCCACAGGGAGGAGCAGGAATTAGCTGCAGTGTCAGATCAGAGCGAAGCCGCTCACGTCTACGCGGGCAGGGAAGAGTATTCAGGCTCAGGAACTTGTGCATCAGATCACATACCGATCACAACATGAACAGAAAAAGGGTTGTCGGTCCCAGCACTTGCCTAAAACCGGCCATGAGGAACCACCTGCAAATACTACAAAACAAACTGTGGGTAAGGTATAACAATGCAGAATTTCTAAAAATCTGCAACTTGAAAAATTACAGAAACCAGCAGAAATTGTTTCTGTAGAGGTCCAAGCTCAAGTTTGTCGTTCTGTTCATCTCAGTAGGAAATGTCTTTCACACAGTTGAGGCAGAAGATCGACAAACTGTATTTCAGTTAACAAAATGCAGAGAGTAAAATGCCTTTTCTAACTTGCATAAAAAAATGACCAGGGAGACACACATCTTAAAACGTTTGGTTTGCTCAGATTTAGACTTCCTGTCCTGCCAGGAGAGGGAAACAGCTTGGTTTGCCTCCAAGCAAGCCTTTGGCTGTGTCCTGGGGACCAGCAGTAGAGGACCCTCCACCTGGAACCCAGAGACGGCACACACTGGCTGTAAGGTTCAGATACTGCCCAGCTGCCTATGGACACCGGCCTGGGTCAGGGATGTTTAAAAGGTGTATTTAGGCCCCAACAGTGGAGAAGTTGTCCATGTCTATACAGCAGATATGGTGGGACCATCCTGTGTAATGGCAAGAGCAAAGATGGGAAAGAGGCACAAACTCCCAGTGAGATTCATTCCAGGGTTTGGGCAAGTTAAAATCACTGGCAAGGGAAAGGCTCCTGAGCAGCACTCGTATTTTGGATCCGAGACTGAGAATGTGAGGTTAAACTGAGATGTTAAAGACAAGTTGGAGACACACAGTTGAGCAGCACAGCCTAGAGCTGTTACAGCACAGACTGGGGGTCGTAGGCTGCTGGGTAGACAGGCTGCCTCACCACATGGACCAGGGCACCTCATTAGGCTGCAAATTTCCTCTCCATTGAGAAAGGTGGAATAAAGATTTCAGAAAATAGATAAAACTCAAAGAGCATCCAGGCCTGAAGCTCCCTGGTGATGCTGCATCACCACCCTGGTCCTGAGTGGGGGAGTTCATCCCCCAACACGAGCATCATCTCTTTTGATACACCATCCAAATGAGCTTGAGTCTCCCATAATGCCTGTGCCATGCCCGGACACTTGCACAGGTGTCATGGGCAGCCCACGAGTCTCAAGTACCTCTCAGTACCTGTGTGTAGGGAGCCAAATCCTGCCTACACCCAGCACCCACCTGGGAAGCGGTGGCTGTAAGAGAGCTCAGTGAACACCAGATGCCACTGTTCCCTTAGCCATGCTGCGGGAAGTCACGTTGACATTGCAGGGGAAATTTTTCCAACCTTTTCTTGCATGCAGCAAGCCCCACAAGGCTGCAAGAACTGCTTTCTGTTAAAGGATGGGGTTTAGACATTTAACAATTGCTCTGGCACTTTCTGGGAGACAGTGGGGAGCCGATCTCTTGCAGAGGTTCGCAGGGCTGGGGCCAGGGACTTTGCTCCTGCTTGGAAGTGCCACTCGGTGTGGGGCTGGCTGCTGCAGGAATTAGCATGTTCACGAAGAATATTTATTTTCCTAAATAGAGGTTGATTTGTCACCCCTTCTTTAGCTAGGAAAGTAAAAATACCAAGAATTCTTTCAAATGAGCAATGTGAGAGGGTTTTAAAAGTACATCTGGGCTCACTTAACTTTCAGATTTTTTTTTTTTAAACTAGTATTTCAATTGGAAAGAAAGAAAAACAAAAAAAGGACATTTTTCATCCATCCATAAGCCATAGACTTACGACACCTGGGTTTCCTTTTCCTCCACCCCAGCAGAAGCAGGCACAAGTTCATGTGATGACTTGAGACAGATAACCAATGGGTAAAAATCAGGGTAGCTTCTCCCAGGTCAAGTAAGAGATCCTGATTTATAGCAACATGATGATCTAAGCTTTGCCTTCTACCAGCATCCATTTGATTCTTTCAGATGCTGCCTGTACTAACCAGGCTGTTGAGCAAACCTGTTAAAACGCTTGTGGCCAATCACTGCCCACTATGCTGAACAGTGGCTGAACAAAGTATTTTAGTTTTCTGGGTCATGGGAAGCAACAACGTAGGGTTCCCTTCCTCTAAATCAAAGCTGGAATCATGTGTAGTGCAATTGCTGTCTATAATAGAGACCTGCTAGGAACAAAAATCAATTTACAGGCCATCTTTTCTTTTTTTTTACAGACTGTGCATGTGCACACACGGTTTCTTCTTTGTATTCCAAGTTTTCCTAGGACATACATCATGAATTTTGGCAGGATGAGGAAAAAAAAACCCCATCTTGGTGGAAATGGAGCTGTAATCTGTAGGACAGGCAGGAGGTGGCAGTGCGGGTGTTTGGTAAGGGCTGGAACAGCAGCAGGAGGAGGAAAGGGGAGGCAGTGGCCTGGAAGGAGTCAGGCTTTCGGTTTAACTCGCTAGGGATGTAAATCACACCCTAAGTTCTGATAAATACTGAGAATGGACCTGTGAAAGAAAACTGTCATCTTTTAAATGTCAGCTATAGGAAAAATTACCATTTCAAACCACTCCGTTTCAATCATTTCTAATGTCAGAAATGCCATCTTACATACTCTTCCTGGAGGGAAAGCATGTACTTTTCTAATCTAATGAGGATCAGTAACGTTGAGCGACTTACCACAAAATAGCTCTCTGAAAGCAATTCTTTGAAGACAACCAACCAATTTTACATGGGGAGTCCTTGTTAGCCAAGTTATGGATGATCAGAAACATTTCTTTGGGTTACAAATTGCAGACCTTGCAGACATATCCGCAGGGGAGCTGCCCTTGCACAAGGGAGGCCACGGAGAAATCTACTCCCTGGCCACTCCTAAACGCCCCGAGCAATGACTTGCAAAACCAAAAGCTTCTCTGTTCTTTTCTATGAGTTGGCTTAATGAAACGTACCACCTCTCCCCATGAGCCTTACGCTTACCCTTTAAGGAGAACAGTCATTTTTCATCACGGTAATAAATTCAGGAGACTGTTTTATCTTACTTGGATTAGGAAAGGAAGATGCCACAGAGTTGGTGGGTACCCTTGACACGATAGGATCCCAGCAGCATTAAAATAAACAGATTTAGGCAGCCAAACTAGCAAACAGCCAAAGCAAAGACAAGCGGGCAGCAAACGGAGGCAAACAGGCGGAGCCCAGGCGCTGCCCAAGAAAAGGAAAGAGTATTTGGCAGGTGGAGAAGGTTGTGTTCAACGGATACAGCGTTGGTGCCAAAATGTTGTGATGGTAAAGCAGAGCACGTCATCTGGGTAGCAGCAGCGGGATGAAATGTGTCTCTGTATGCCTGAATAGCCATCGTTCAACCCCCCTGTTTGATGTTAACTCATCAGCAGATCAGAAAGAAGAGATACTCATGAAACGATGTGTTACCAGAAGTTTATCCTTTCAAGAGTGGCAACTTTATATCTGTGAAGCTGCTGGGATTCTTTCCGTTGGCTTGAATTGGGTTTGAGTCAGACTTTGGAGACAAAAACACCAGGGCAAGTCCAGACACCACTGAAGTCAAAAACAAAACCTCTGCCAGCTGCCCATCTATTCCCCTTCTGCATCAAAGTTTCAAAAATAACAAGTATGATTTCTGAAAAGATTTCTGCAAGTGACGAGAGGATCTACCTGGACTTGTCTGGAGGAAGAGAATAAAGCCCAAACTATTTCTCAGGGCCAAGGGGTCACAGGGAAATTTCAGATTGGAGGAGAAGAGGTCATCTGAGCCAAACTCCTTCTTGCTTGAAATAATCTCTCCTCTCTTGAAAAAGGCACGAGCAATTTGTATAGAAAACATCATTGGCATAGACAATATTTCACCTACTTCAAAGATGTGGCGGTTGGTGCAAAGGAAATAACTTTTTTTTTTTTAATTAAAAAAGTGAAAAAGAAGATTTGTCAAACTCAGCTAGAGGACAGGTTTGGAATGAAAGAATCCCTCTATGAACTACTCCTTCGATACCTCTAACTCAAGTGACAAGGGTTGGCTTTAAACATGCATTTACATTCTTCTTAGGTGAAGGAGCCAGATACAGGAGTGGTGGGAGCCCAGAGCCATGGGGGGGTGATTCGCCCTGCCTGGGATGTGCCCAGCGAGGCGATCCAGTGAGCAGGCAGCCAGTGGTTCCCAGTGAGCCATTTGGGGATGTAGCGGGAGGGAGGGAGGGAAGGGAACAGCTTTATCTTGGTGATAGGGAGTTGGGCTAGGATTTGGAAACTCTATTTCCATTCCCAGACGTGCCCCATCGCTCCCTGCCCTTCAGCTCAGCCAAGTGCGGGATGGGGAGGTCATACATACTAGAGCTGATGGCAAAACGGTCTTCCTGATCCAGAAGGATTGTCAAGGACTTGGTATTTCTGCATCTGTCTTCAAGCAAAATGTTGTATCTCTAAAATGTTCACAAGCCTATTATCCCAAAGACTCAGCTATAATAATTTCAAGATGTTTTGCTTCAATTTTGACTTTTTGTAATGCTCTCCAGCTTTTCAGTGTAAGCCGAATAAAGCATTGTTTCTATCCAGAAAATAAAACTTTAAATTTAGATCACAACAGTGCCTTTTAAAGCAGCACTAAAACAGTTTGGGTGTAGGGTTTTTTTTAATTCAGGGGAATACCTATTCCCACAAATAGTTTCAGTTCTGATAAATCAGCATTTCGAGACAGAAAATCGGTTAGTTTAGTTTTAAATCCTACCCCTGCTTAACACTTAACTCCTTGTTGTGAGCTGCTTTGAGGTCTCCTAACAGCGTGCTGCGTGGCAGTCCGTAGTACCGTGATTATTTTCCAAGTGAAAATTACGTTTCAAAACATAAGGGAAGGGCATCTTTCAATCATTTTGACTATGCTGAAGTGAGATCACCAAGAGAGACTCTGCAAAGGACATGTGCAGGCATGCCTAGGAATTTGGCTTGCCTGCAGTTTATCTGTCCCAATTAAAGGCAGATGCAGCCTTTCGCTTCCATGAACGTTTATGAACTGGCAGATCTGCTAAGCTGGGAGAGAGATAATATATAGCAACTGGTCGTGAACTAATCAGACACACACTTTTACAGTGTTGTTTGGCTTTAGCTTGCCCAACTGCGTGAAGAATATTTTCAGTTTTCCTTCCTATCTCCTTAGACAAGATGCAGCACAGAAAACCCCCAGGTTTGGGTAACCCTGTAGTTCGCAGTTTGTGTCACTTCTCCAAAGTCTATGACAAAAGTGGGGAATTACAGGACATACAGAGTATTGAACTGGCTTGTTCTCTAATTCTGCTTTGCAGAAGAGAAGGAGCTTCCCCGAAGTACATGCAAACATACTGGGAATGGTGAACGGTTCGGGAAGCCCAACAGGTACTCAAATCCACCTCTTGCTTAAATATCCGAGGAGTGGCAAGGGACCTGCACAACACAATCCCATGCTCGGATGCTTTGTGCTATCCTACTGATGAACATGCCACAGGCATGGTGAAGCTACAGCCGGGTCTCCGCTGGGGCAGCTCCGACGAAGCGAGTGTACCTAACTACCCAGGTCATCACACACCAGGAGAAAGCAAGACCCGAGTCAGCTCCCCTGCAGCCCTGATGTCCCCCATAAGCTCAGTTCAGTCAGACACAGTTCAGAGGTCAAACAAATGCAACAGCCTCTCGCTGTTACCTTCTCCTTGTAGGGCGGCGGCATGCAGAAAGCTCAGTTTCCAAAGGCTGTATGGGCAATCAGACCGGCTGCGTGGATCTGGCCTCCCTGGTTGCAAGCCAACACAAACCCTGCTAGGCAGACAACGGACAAGCAGGATGTTGAAAGGTAAGCTCAGTGCAGTGTTTGCTCCTACACTCATACCTATGACTTTCTAATATTAATGTCTCTTTAAATTATGTGTACATGCTATGTAAGGTCTCAAAAAGTTTAGCCTCACACTACTGCAAAGCATCTATAGGATCAGAACAGCGGTTTCTTTCCTCCCCAGCTTTTATTTTTCTTAACACTGACAACTTACATTACTAGTTATAAATACCAGGGCTTGCTTTTCAACCTATCGCCTGTTCTCAGGTTCTTTCCTTACATTTTATTATTCTTGTTTCGTGTTAGGTTTGCCATTACACGTTTTCTACCTTTGAGCCTTACCTTTCACACCTCCCTATTTCCTACTTTTTATTATTGTAAACCTGCAGGTTTTAAAAGTTGATGAGGTGGTAGGGGGCTGACTGGAAGCAGGACCGCCTGATGTCAGCGATTACCAGGCTTTTCCTATATTTAGAGCAAGATGCAACCGTGAAACTATGTGAACTGACGGTCGGCAAACCTACAGCTATACTGTGAAATACACAGTACAGACGTAACCACTGGCCTGGGACCATCTCCCATCCACCACACTAAGCAGAAGGAGTTGCTAGAGATAACAAACCTCTTTCCTTTTTTAATGATTCATGCAAACACAGCCATTGATTTCAGCAGACAGAGCTCGAGGTTTAAAGGTGGGAGGGCTGGTAGTCACCATGCAGTTTTTAGGTAAGAAGAAACACATTTCTCAGCACTGAAGAAGGATCATCCAAAAGAGGAGAGTGGTTCACACCACCCAGCTTTTCATTTTTGTGCTTGCAGTTTCTTTTGGAGATGCCATTCACCATTTTTTCCGTTTCTTTTACATTAAAGACTAGGTAAACTTGGTGAACTAACATTGGTTAAAAAGGCAGCCTTCAAGGAAGGAAAAACAAAGATGAGCAAGCTAGAGAGGGATGGCAATGATCCTGATGTGAACAGTTAAACACTGAATTTTCCCTTGCTAAGCTACAACTATGAGAACTAGTCAGCAGGACAACCTCCTCCAAATAGGCAAGAGGACACAATACATCCATTTAATCTTAGTCTTGCACGGAAAGAGGGTTTTATGTGCAGGGAACAGCAAATTGTAGGTAAAGAAGAGAATGTCTGTGGATAAAGAGCATGGATGTCTGTGACTAATTTGCAAACACACCTGACTGAAGCAGTTTAAAGCAGTTTATCTTGTTGCTTTAAGTGCCTCAAGTGCTATTTTTTGCTTGGATTCCTTTCTCAAACCCCTCCCCGGTGCAGAGGCTTTTCGGCCTGCTTCCCCCAGGCCAATGCACATCACTCACGGCAGGCAGCACCCTCAAGATATTCCTGTAGCTTTAAAGATTGGTGAGCAGTAACAGGCTATGAGGATACCCAAGCCTTCATGTGACAGGGTTCCCTGGATGCCATCCCACCAGACTCCTCATCCTGCAGCAAGGATGGATGCTGTGCACGGCACAGCCCTCTCTCCATGGCTTTGGCAAGCTCTCCTGGGTAAGATCAACTCTCCAACAGACGCACAAGTAGAGGGGTCTGTGCCCCGGAATAGGCTCACATAAATCACTGCAGCTCTGCCCATTCCAGGTGCCTTGGGACTCAGCCCCAAACACTGTATTTGTACACTGTCTTCCGTCCCCGACCACCTTTGAATGATTTGTGTCTTTTGAAGACACAGAACTGACTTCATCCTGAGACAGGGCAGTGGCTCCCTCTGAGAGCTGGTGACCTGTTGCCTGGGTTGAGAAGTGATATATGAGCTTCAGTAAACAAGAGGACAGAAGCAAACACGCATTTTCCTAGCTATTAACTTTTCACTTTGAATTTACAGCACTCGTTACAGCTTTTTGTGAATTATTTTCCACCCTGGGAAAAGGCAGATGTGGTATTTTCGGAGGCTGCACGTACTTTTTGCTTGCTTTGCACTGTGCGGATCAACACTTTGCTCGGCTGGAGAACATCAGTGGGTACAACCCACTTCTGCCATTTCAATCTAGGTTTTTATTTAGTTTTAGGCTTGTTTAGGACCACATGCCTGCTCTGAGAAGAAAGAAGGATTCCTTGCCAAGCATCAGTGAGCATTTAGGCAACACAGTTTGATGGGAGAGCTGAAAAAACCCCAGGACCCTGCATTTACCCACCCTGGAGCACAGCAATCTCTCCGTAAGACTGGGAAGAGGAGGAGGTAGCATGCAGCTGTCTCCTTCTACCCTTACAGGCACTATCTCCTCCTGAGCTGATACTATTCTCTATGAAAAACCCTATAAAAGATTAAATTCAGGCTATCTGTTCCTATTTGTATTCCTCCTGTGTAGTGCTTTGAAGCATATTTTAATTCTCCCTGTTCCCCAACCTCATTTCAGCTGGTGGTGCTGGAAGGTATTTAAAGTTACAGCCATCCTCCCATGGGTCACCATGAAAGAAATCTGAAGGAAAAGGAAAAAAAAAAAACCAAACCCACCCCAGAAAGAAAGCCTGAGTGTCTGATGCACAGCAATGCTTATATTTCAATTACAGAGAGCAAGGGGCCAGACTCAACACAGTCTGAGACAGGGAAAGGAAGAATTATGTTGGAAAAACCAGACACTGAAGCCATAAAAGAGTGACTGCCTGTAAATGGCTAATCCAGTTAACAAAGCAGGCAGGTGGCAACCACGCTTTCGATCCGAATCGAGCACCAACACAGCAGGGCACGCTTATTTACACCCGCCCGAGGGGCTGACCCGCAGCTGTGCTGCTCCTGTGGCACAGGAATGACCCATAGGTCCATGTGTGATTGTATTAAAAAAAACACACCAAAAAAAAAGTGCCCAGCCCTCCCTCCTCCATCTCACACAGAGCTGATTCAGAGCAGGCAGCTCCTCAGCTCTTTGACACTGTTTCCTTGCTCCTTCCTTCCTCGAGACATTGGTCGGAGAGATTTGTGCCTGACCCGCTGGCAGTCAGTGCTCACTGCCTGCGAACAGCACTTACACCAGGCCCGATCTTGCTGCTGCCAAACCTGCCGCATGGGAAGACAAAGGCACCCCCGAGCTGAGCCAGCCTGAATCCTGGCAGGAGGGATGAAGGAGCTCTCTGTGCTCCCACCCTGGGCACAGAGAGCTGCTGCTAAGCGGGCTTGGCTGCGTTGAATCCCAGCCCGGCCTGGGCAGGGCTCCCTTCACAAATATAGGGCTTTTGTGGGACTTTATGAATGAGGCAGGGCAGGGATTTGTGTGACAGGGTGACACGGTGCAGCTGCTTCCCCAGGGGAGGCTGAAGGCAAGATAAACAGCCCATCTGGCTCCTTGAGGCCACTTCTCCGATTACCCAATATTTTCCTCTGGGCTGTGGCCTCCATGTCTCATAAATGCCCTTGCTGTTTGGCCCCCGAGCAGCAATGGGGCCATGAACGTGCATCCAAGAGATGCACCCTGTTCCCGAGCTAACAAGGGACTGTTTGAAAGGAACTCTGAGCAGGATGACGTCAAGCCAGAAACCTCTCGGAGGATGTTGCAAGCCGGGCTTTGAAGGCAGGGTTTGTTTAGGGACATCAGGTTTCAGCTGGATCCACTGACACTGGACGTGCCAATAGGAAATCCCAATTACCAAGCAAAATTGAGTAAGAGGCTTTCAGGCTGCAGGTACCTTTAGCTGAGCAGCACATAAACATCCTGCCCTCCTTGGCAGGGAGGTGGGGAGAAACCACTCTGCCTTGCATGCTCTGTCCAAATTAAATCGGAGCTCCCAGGCTTCCCCATAAGCATTGCCATCAGCCCCTCTTCCTTCACTGTGCACCCAGCAATAACCAACCTGGAGCAGCAGAAACCTGGCAGAGGCTCAGAATTGATAGTATATGTTGAGGAGGGCTTTACCATACCCCCCATCAGCCCCTGCATGCACAGATCTGCTTCAGCAACAGCATAAACTTCATCCTCAGCTCTTCAAATCCACATGCTGAAGCTTTATTTGAAAAATTCAAATGAATTCAAACCTGAGATCTTACACCTCTGTCTTGAGAAATGCCCTGCAAATAGATGGTTGAGGTTTTGCGACGTGGCTATTTGCTTTCATTGAGTTTGTGAAGGGCTACACAGGGACGTCAGGGGAAGGACAGGTGTTTCACACTCCTAATCCTCAGGCACTTCTGATGTTTCCAGGGTTTGGGACCCACCATATCTCTGTAGGTCATTTAGGGGCAGGGTGGTGTAGCAAGTCTGTGCTACGCTCTTCTGAATTAGCACAAAGAAGGATTACACCTGGGACATGTTAGACTGCACTGTGATCCTACAGAGATGGTCAGTCTACCGGTATTGAAGTCACCAGGAAAGCTGTGACCAGACAGTGCTTCATCCACCTAAATAAACAGAACAGCAAGTAAGAAATCCTGCTTGACATCAGGGACAACCAGAGAATGGGACATGGCCTTCTGAATACCTAAATTGTGGCTTGAATATGATCCTATTAAAAATGAGGTTTCAATAAAAATTTAATTCTTTCTGCTCCTGCCTGCTTTTGGCCAAGGTTTTCCCATAGGAGATAGGGCCACCTTGGTCTTTGTCCAGAAGTTGTCACTCAAGGCGGAGGATCCTTTATTTCTTCTGGTTTGCTGCCCTCAGTTTGGTCACACCAGCAGTCCCAAGACCTGGAAGCTGTATCAAACAACTCAGTGCTTTTAGGAGATGTAACAGATGCAGTTAGGCTGTTCACTTCCAGCACCTCCAAATTGCCAGATCTGTATTGTATTTCAATTATCTCTCAATTGCTAGTCATTACATAAAGCAAAAGAACAGACCCATTTGGATAACTGTTTGCTTGGTCAAAGCCTACGTTTAACTACAATTCCTGGCTCCCTTTCCAACAGTCTATGATAGGGCTTATTTTCCAGCCTCCACCTGAACACTCAGAAGGCCTCAAGGAATCAACAAGTAGACCAGGAAATGATCCATGCCACCCTACCCGATGGGAGCCAAGACTGGCGCTTCTAATTCCTGCGAGCCTCCTTCGCCCATTAGTGAATCACCAACCTGCCAGAGCGAGAACAGAGCGCTCCTGCTCCCCAGCCCTCCCTCAGAACGGTGTCAGCTGCCGAGGGCCTCTCCAAACACTTTCCTTTCACGCCATTGCTATCCATCTGCAGCTGTATTCCACCAAGTCGCTCTTTGGGAGCTTGCTGACCTTATAAAGCATGATTTGGTTTTGTTTAAAGAAACAAAACCGACTGCCTGTGAGATACTTTGATCCTGAGCAGTATTTTGGAGCGAGGGGGCTGGGTGAGGCTTCGAAATGATCTGCTGGTGAGTCACGACACCGCTTTCTGCGGCAACCCGCGTTGTCAAACAGCATACCTGATTTTCTTGCTCAGTGTCAAATATTTGCTGTCTGTCTGAGCATAAAGGATATTTCACAGCAAAACCAACTGTCTGTCTTTACAGCCGTGCATCCTTTCGCTGCCGGCTCTTCTCTCCCAGGCACATGTACACACACTCAGTTGGGGCAGGGAAGCCAGATGTGAAGTCAAGGCAAAAAAAAGCAGTAATCAGAGTTGTGCACAAGGCAAAAGAGACGCCCCAAAAATGCCATTAGCTTCCAGGAAACAGCAAGCTTTTGGAGTCCAAATCACCCCTGGGTGAGAGCAAGCCCAGCTCCATTAAATTCAACAGACACTGTTACACTTCACTGAATTAGGTCTTTTAGGGTTTATTTGAGGTTAACTGCCCAAATCCCTGGCTTACAGACCTCTTTATGTCCAAGATAACAAATGCGAAGTCAAATAGGAGCTAAGAGAGAAGCCAGTGCTAGCGGCTGGTTCCCTGCCCTCTGGCTCACGCTGTTTGCTGACAGCGCAACTATGCAAAGCATTCGGCTCCACATACGTTGTGGCCATGGTGCTTTTATTTCAGCGGTTCCTGATACAGCCCTGTTCTCCTGTTTGCTTTTTGGGGACTTTGCCAGGTAGGAATATCCACACAAAGTAAACAAGTCTTATCTGCACTTTTCCTTGATTATTGACAACAAGAGTCAATTATAAACAGGTCCTGGCCACTCTAGGCACAAAATCTGGGGTTTGTCCCAACCTGGATGCTGCTGCACTGGTCAAACTGGGACAAAACCCTGTGCACTCCATGGACCAGGGGTGCTCTGTCAAACTGAGATGCTGTCTGGAGCTGATGGAGGTGGGGGTGGGTAGGACTATTACACCCACCCTGAGTGCTCCCCTGTGGGCAGAGATACCCTTGGGAGCTTGGCCACTGTCCTGCCTAAAAAGTGGGTGGAGAAATGAACCAGGCCTTGAATCAGGAGCATCCCTTTGAGCATAGCTGTCTGGGTTTGGGAAACACAAACCTGGCTGCTGTCTCATCTCTAAATGAGGTTGACACCAAGTACTGTTACACCCAGCTGCTGAGGCAATGAGGTGTCTTATGCCCTGCACCAAGGGCATAAAATGGTGCCTTTGCCATCTCCACTGAACCAGCACTGTGCTTAAAAGGAAAAAATAAAAAGCCACCAAACCCAGGAATTCCCTGGTTTTCCTTTCTCATATTTATCTCTCAGTGTGATTCTCCTAAAAGAGATGTTCAAAAATGAGCAAAGCGATGGAGTAACTTCAGCTGTTTGGCTCAGCAATGGGAGAAGACTTACTCTTAGTATTTTTTCCTCAGAGCACACCTTAGCCAAGCCAGCCTTACGCTGCAAGAGGCAAGAGCTATTGGTGTTGGAGAGCTGCTATGTGGGACAAATGGTCCCAGAACAAGGATGGTGTCTTGGTGCCTGATATCCCAAAATATCTCCATGTCATGCTGTTATCTTATGCACAAGCAGGTCTGTCTGCTGTGTGGGAGTCCAGTGGTTCCTGCAAACGTTGTTTACTCCATTGTCTATGTGCTTAGTTCCAGGCTAGCCCTAAATATCCTCCAGTGAAAGGGAGAATGGCTCTGTGGGAAGATAAACATGAGTGGCCTCTGAATCCCCTGTAGCTCCTGACCCTGTAAGTTTTCAGTCCCTTGTTGAGCTCACCTCACTAAAGTCCAGCTCTTCTCAGGAGTGCAGTTATGCTTAAGTGTCTGTGTGATCCAGACTTTGGATCCATTGACCATATAGTGAAACATCAAAACAGCCTTTAAAATATATACATATGTCAAAGATCAGTAATGGACAGATAAACTGGGGGGGGGCAGGAAGAAGGAAAATGCCATTAAGGACTAGGAATGGGACCAAATGGCGATATGATTTATTTTTTTAACCCGTGCTCCCAGGTTCAGCACTTAACCAGACCTGGATCTCAAACATGACACACATTGGGTGGAAGCTCTTGCAAAGCAGAAACTGTGCTTTGATAAGACAGGGATATCTGCATACATGCAATCGGATCAAGAGGCTGGTTTGCATTGCCATGGGATTGCTGCTTTTTGGCTAGCATTCGGACAGCACCTCCCTCCTGGGACTTCTGCTTTCTGTATCAGCAACCCACATCTCCAGACCCAGTGCCTGTCAACATTATGAGCAATGTGCAAGCAATTCCTTGACACTTTCATTTTCCAAGAGGCAAATTTCCCTAACACTGCCCCCACACTTGCCTTGGGTAACTCCAGGCCTTCACTTTTACTCAGCAGATTCACAAACACTGGCTACAATTCCACAGCAAAGAGGAAGCCAGGAACACAGCAACCAGTCCCAGTCACCGAGCTCTGAGATGTGAATTAACTGGAGAAAGTCCAAAAGGGACCAACAAGAAGGGCCAGAAGACACAATTTATGAGGAAAGAG